>NC_084743.1:7069616-7084616 GCF_033978785.1 Entelurus aequoreus
CATACAGAATATGTGTATGGCAATAAAAGAAGATGAATAAATGAAGTGATACATTGTCAGGTGTGAGCAGGCCTCTGTGGAAGAATGTTCACTGCTGCACTCATCATGCATTTGACTGACACACTCATGCATGTGTTGAAGTGAAGGACAGAAGTTGTGGTACATTCCACTTTCCTTCAGCTACGTTCCTCAGAGATGTAGGATTTTTTATCAGCCAGCAAAAGTTGCAACTTTATCGTCGATGTTCTCTACTAAATCCTTTCAGCAAAAATATGGCAATATCGCCAAATGATGAAGTCTGACACATAGAATGGATCTGCTAAATAACAACATCTCATTTCAGTAGGCCTTTAAAATGGTTTACCTTTAGGGGACATGCTTTGTTGTCCCCATAATGTCAAAGGTCCCCTAAAGTGACTTTGTAAACAAAGCCACGTCCCCAATAAGTAAGCATGGCCACAACACACACACACACACACACACACACACACACACACACACACACACACACACACACACACACACACACACACACACACACACACACTGCATGGTCAATTGTCCATACAGAATGGTCTTTTTAGAACATGAACAATTGATTATATTTGTGGCTCATGTCACGGTCTACTGTACGTGTGTGTACTTGTATGTGTGTGTGTACGTGTGTGTGTGTGTACTTGTGTGTGTGTGTGTGTGTGTGTGTGAGTGTGTGACACACAAGATGGTGCAGGAGTGAATTTAGGCCACCACTTGCTCATTCACACTGCAGGCTAGAGAGATGAAAGTGAAAGTGAAAGTGAAAGGGAAGCAGACAAATGAGAAAGTGGGCCATTGCAGCAGAAAGAGAGAGAGAGAGAGAGAGAGAGAGAGAGAGAGAGAGAGAGAGAGAGAGAGAGAGAGAGAGAGAGAGAGAGAGAGAGAGAGAGAGAGAGAGAGAGAGAGAGAGAGAGAGAGAGAGAGAGAGAGAGAGAGAGAGAGAGAGAGAGAGAGAGAGAATGTTCAAGCAGCTGCAGGCTGGCAAGAAGAAGAAGAAGAAATTGTTGGAGAGATCTTTCAACAATTGTACAATAAATACATTTTCATAGGGACATTGTGTGCTCTTTTCTCTGCTGCCTCTTGTGTTGTCTTGTCTTGTGTGCAATGCTGCATGTTGTGTTGTCTTGTGTGCGATGCTGCATGTTGTGTTGTCTTGTGTGTTATGCTGCATGTTGTGTTGTCTTGTGTGCTATGCTGCATGTTGTGTTGTCTTGTGTGCGATGCTGCATGTTGTGTTGTCTTGTGTGTTATGCTGCATGTTGTGTTGTCTTGTGTGCTATGCTGCATGTTGTGTTGTCTTGTCTTGTGTGCTATGCTGCATGTTGTCTTGTCTTGTGTGCTATGCTGCATAATGTGTTGTCTTGTGTGCTATGCTGCATGTTGTGTTGTCTTGTGTGTTATGCTGCATGTTGTGTTGTCTTGTGTGCTATGCTGCATGTTGTCTTGTCTTGTGTGCTATGCTGCATGTTGTGTTGTCTTGTGTGCTACGCTGCATGTTGTGTTGTCTTGTGTGCGATGCTGCATGTTGTGTTGTCTTGTGTGCTATGCTGCATGTTGTGTTGTCTTGTGTGCTATGCTGCATGTTGTCTTGTCTTGTGTGCTATGCTGCATGTTGTGTTGTCTTGTCTTGTGTGCTATGCTGCATGTTGTCTTGTCTTGTGTGCTATGCTGCATGTTGTGTTGTCTTGTGTGCTATGCTGCATGTTGTGTTGTCTTGTCTTGTGTGCTATGCTGCATGTTGTCTTGTCTTGTGTGCTATGCTGCATGTTGTGTTGTCTTGTGTGCTATGCTGCATGTTGTGTTGTCTTGTCTTGTGTGCTATGCTGCATGTTGTCTTGTCTTGTGTGCTATGCTGCATGTTGTGTTGTCTTGTGTGCTATGCTGCATGTTGTGTTGTCTTGTGTGCTATGCTGCATGTTGTCTTGTCTTGTGTGCTATGCTGCATGTTGTCTTGTCTTGTGTGCTATGCTGCATAATGTGTTGTCTTGTGTGCTATGCTGCATGTTGTCTTGTCTTGTGTGCTATGCTGCATAATGTGTTGTCTTGTGTGCTATGCTGCATGTTGTCTTGTCTTGTGTGCTATGCTGCATAATGTGTTGTCTTGTGTGCTATGCTGCATGTTGTGTTGTCTTGTGTGCTATGCTGCATGTTGTGTTGTCTTGTGTGTTATGCCGCATGTTGTGTTGTCTTGTGTGCTATGCTGCATAATGTGTTGTCTTGTGTGCTATGCTGCATGTTGTGTTGTCTTGTGTGCGATGCTGCATGTTGTGTTGTCTTGTGTGTTATGCTGCATGTTGTGTTGTCTTGTGTGCTATGCTGCATGTTGTGTTGTCTTGTGTGTTATGCTGCATGTTGTGTTGTCTTGTGTGCTATGCTGCATGTTGTGTTGTCTTGTGTGCGATGCTGCATGTTGTGTTGTCTTGTGTGCTATGCTGCATGTTGTGTTGTCTTGTGTGCTATGCTGCATGTTGTGTTGTCTTGTGTGCGATGCTGCATGTTGTGTTGTCTTGTGTGCTATGCTGCATGTTGTGTTGTCTTGTGTGCTATGCTGCATGTTGTGTTGTCTTGTGTGCTATGCTGCAACAAGACAAGACAGCTAGGATAGCGTTGTTAGTTTTCAACACCTTTTGGTGACATTTGATGACTTGGTGATGACATTTGATGACTTGGTGATGACATTAGATGACTTGGTGATGACATTAGATGACTTGGTGATGACATTAGATGACTTGGTGATGACATTAGATGACTTGGTGATGACATTTGATGACTTGGTGATGACATTAGATGACTTGGTGATGACATTAGATGACTTGGTGATGACATTTGATGATTTGGTGATGACATTTGATGACTTGGTGATGACATTTGATGATTTGGTGATGACATTTGATGACTTGGTGATGACATTTGATGACTTGGTGATGACATTTGATGACTTGGTGATGACATTTGATGACTTGGTGATGACATTAGATGACTTGGTGATGACATTAGATGACTTGGTGATGACATTTGATGACTTGGTGATGACATTTGATGACTTGGCAGGAGTGAAAGTCAAAGTCAAAGTCAGTCAAAGTCAGCTTTATTGTCAAACAACTGTTTGTACAGGACATACAGGTGGACGAAATTACGTTCCTCTCACAACCACGGTGTCTATAAATATAAAGTGTAAAAGAAGAATAAAAAAGACAACAATTTAAAAAAAATATACAGGGGAAGAAGATAATACCAGAATATCTATAATATCTATCTAACACATCCTGGTTCTCATAATGAATAACATTTGTTTTACTAACACAACTTTTGTGTTTACATTTGATAATAGATGACTTACCTGCCTTTGGACGTCCCTCAATGGGATGCTTTCTCCACAGGTGCTACAGCATGAAAGTGGTGCTATTGTGGTATACCAGCTCCACATAGCAATGTTTGCATACCACTGCCTTTTCCTTGCATTTTAGTGTGAAGTGTTCCCACACCTTACACAACTTTTGTCACTTCTTAATTCCCTGCTTTTGTTATGGCTCTTGTCTACTGTCATTGCCAGTTATGTGGTTTTATAAACTCATTTAAAGGAGCGGTGTTGTGCAGTGTATCATCTGTGACACAAACACGCTGTGCAACACCTAAATGTGCAGTGTATCATCTGTGACACAAACACGCTGTGCAACACCTAAATGTGCAGTGTATCATCTGTGACACAAACACGCTGTGTAACACCTAAATGTGCAGTGTATCATCTGTGACACAAACACGCTGTGCAACACCTACATGTGCAGTGTATCATCTGTGACACAAACACGCTGTGCAACACCTAAATGTGCAGTGTATCATCTGTGACACAAACACGCTGTGTAACACCTAAATGTGCAGTGTATCATCTGTGACACAAACACGCTGTGCAACACCTAAATGTGCAGTGTATCATCTGTGACACAAACACGCTGTGCAACACCTAAATGTGCAGTGTATCATCTGTGACACAAACACGCTGTGCAACACCTAAATGTGCAGTGTATGATCTGTGACACAAACACGCTGTGCAACACCTAAATGTGCAGTGTATCATCTGTGACACAAACACGCTGTGCAACACCTAAATGTGCAGTGTATCATCTGTGACACAAACACGCTGTGCAACACCTAAATGTGCAGTGTATCATCTGTGACACAAACACGCTGTGCAACACCTAAATGTGCAGTGTATCATCTGTGACACAAACACGCTGTGCAACACTTAAATGTGCAGTGTATGATCTGTGACACAAACACGCTGTGCAACACCTAAATGTGCAGTGTATCATCTGTGACACAAACACGCTGTGCAACACCTAAATGTGCAGTGTATGATCTGTGACACAAACACGCTGTGCAACACTTAAATGTGCAGTGTATGATCTGTGACACAAACACGCTGTGCAACACCTAAATGTGCAGTGTATCATCTGTGACACAAACACGCTGTGCAACACCTAAATGTGCAGTGTATCATCTGTGACACAAACACGCTGTGCAACACCTAAATGTGCAGTGTATCATCTGTGACACAAACACGCTGTGCAACACCTAAATGTGCAGTGTATCATCTGTGACACAAACACGCTGTGCAACACCTAAATGTGCAGTGTATCATCTGTGACACAAACACGCTGTGCAACACCTAAATGTGCAGTGTATCATCTGTGACACAAACACGCTGTGCAACACCTAAATGTGCAGTGTATCATCTGTGACACAAACACGCTGTGCAACACCTAAATGTGCAGTGTATCGTCTGTGACACAAACACGCTGTGCAACACCTAAATGTGCAGTGTATCGTCTGTGACACAAACACGCTGTGCAACACCTAAATGTGCAGTGTATGATCTGTGACACAAACACGCTGTGCAACACCTAAATGTGCAGTGTATCATCTGTGACACAAACACACTGTGCAACACCTAAATGTGCAGTGTATGATCTGTGACACAAACACGCTGTGCAACACCTAAATGTGCAGTGTATCATCTGTGACACAAACACGCTGTGCAACACCTAAATGTGCAGTGTATCATCTGTGACACAAACACGCTGTGCAACACCTAAATGTGCAGTGTATCATCTGTGACACAAACACGCTGTGCAACACCTAAATGTGCAGTGTATGATCTGTGACACAAACACGCTGTGCAACACCTAAATGTGCAGTGTATGATCTGTGACACAAACACGCTGTGCAACACCTAAATGTGCAGTGTATGATCTGTGACACAAACACGCTGTGCAACACCTAAATGTGCAGTGTATCATCTGTGACACAAACACGCTGTGCAACACCTAAATGTGCAGTGTATGATCTGTGACACAAACACGCTGTGCAACACCTAAATGTGCAGTGTATGATCTGTGACACAAACACGCTGTGCAACACCTAAATGTGCAGTGTATCATCTGTGACACAAACACGCTGTGCAACACCTAAATGTGCAGTGTATCATCTGTGACACAAACACGCTGTGCAACACCTAAACCATAATACATGTGGTATATAAACACTACATAATACATGTGGTATATAAACACTACATAATACATGTGGTATATAAACACTACATAATACATGTGGTATATAAACACCACATAATACATGTGGTATATAAACACCACATAATACATGTGGTATATAAACACTACATAATACATGTGGTATATAAACACTACATAATACATGTGGTATATAAACACTACATAATACATGTGGTATATAAACACCACATAATACATGTGGTATATAAACACCACATAATACATGTGGTATATAAACACTACATAATACATGTGGTATATAAACACTACATAATACATGTGGTATATAAACACCACATAATACATGTGGTATATAAACACTACATAATACATGTGGTATATAAACACTACATAATACATGTGGTATATAAACACCACATAATACATGTGGTATATAAACACTACATAATACATGTGGTATATAAACACTACATAATACATGTGGTATATAAACACTACATAATACATGTGGTATATAAACACTACATAATACATGTGGTATATAAACACTACATAATACATGTGGTATATAAACACTACATAATACATGTGGTATATAAACACTACATAATACATGTGGTATATAAACACTACATAATACATGTGGTATATAAACACCACATAATACATGTGGTATATAAACACCACATAATACATGTGGTATATAAACACTACATAATACATGTGGTATATAAACACTACATAATACATGTGGTATATAAACTACATAATACATGTGGTATATAAACACTACATAATACATGTGGTATATAAACACTACATAATACATGTGGTATATAAACACTACATAATACATGTGGTATATAAACACCACATAATACATGTGGTATATAGTGAACATTAGAGTATGTGTGTGTGCTCGTGTGTGTGTGTGTGTGTGTGTGTGTGTGTGTGTGTGTGTGTGTGTGTGTGTGTGCATGTGTGTGTACTCCTGTCTGATCTGCCTTTACTTGCAGAGCCCCCTGGTGGCGTGTGACAGCAAGGTCAGCGTGTCCAGTAAGTTAGTGTCGACTCTGCAGAACATCAACAACAACAGACAGCTGACCATGCAGCAGACAGGTGAGGCCTTCATGTTGTCTGCTACTAAGTACACTATAGTCATACAAGATGATTAGTGACAGTCTGCTACTAAGTACACTATAGTCATACAAGATGATTAGTGACAGTCTACTACTAAGTACACTATAGTCATACAAGATGATTAGTGACAGTCTACTACTAAGTACACTATAGTCATACAAGATGATTAGTGACAGTCTACTACTAAGTACACTATAGTCATACAAGATGATTAGTGACAGTCTACTACTAAGTACACTATAGTCATACAAGATGATTAGTGACAGTCTACTACTAAGTACACTATAGTCATACAAGATGATTAGTGACAGTGTACTACTAAGTACACTATAGTCATACAAGATGATTAGTGACAGTCTACTACTAAGTACACTATAGTCATAGAAGATGATTAGTGACAGTCTACTACTAAGTACACTATAGTCATACAAGATGATTAGTGACAGTCTACTACTAAGTACACTATAGTCATACAAGATGATTAGTGACAGTCTACTACTAAGTACACTATAGTCATACAAGATGATTAGTGACAGTCTACTACTAAGTACACTATAGTCATACAAGATGATTAGTGACAGTCTACTACTAAGTACACTATAGTCATACAAGATGATTAGTGACAGTCTACTACTAAGTACACTATAGTCATACAAGATGATTAGTGACAGTCTGCTACTAAGTACACTATAGTCATACAAGATGATTAGTGACAGTCTACTACTAAGTACACTATAGTCATACAAGATGATTAGTGACAGTCTACTACTAAGTACACTATAGTCATACAAGATGATTAGTGACAGTCTACTACTAAGTACACTATAGTCATACAAGATGATTAGTGACAGTCTACTACTAAGTACACTATAGTCATACAAGATGATTAGTGACAGTCTACTACTAAGTACACTATAGTCATACAAGATGATTAGTGACAGTCTACTACTAAGTACACTATAGTCATACAAGATGATTAGTGAGAGTCTACTACTAAGTACACTATAGTCATACAAGATGATTAGTGACAGTCTACTACTAAGTACACTATAGTCATACAAGATGATTAGTGACAGTCTACTACTAAGTACACTGTAGTCATACAAGATGATTAGTGACAGTCTACTACTAAGTACACTATAGTCATACAAGATGATTAGTGACAGTCTACTACTAAGTACACTATAGTCATACAAGATGATTAGTGACAGTCTACTACTAAGTACACTATAGTCATACAAGATGATTAGTGACAGTCTACTACTAAGTACACTATAGTCATACAAGATGATTAGTGACAGTCTACTACTAAGTACACTATAGTCATACAAGATGATTAGTGACAGTCTACTACTAAGTACACTATAGTCATACAAGATGATTAGTGACAGTCTACTACTAAGTACACTATAGTCATACAAGATGATTAGTGACAGTCTACTACTAAGTACACTATAGTCATACAAGATGATTAGTGACAGTCTACTACTAAGTACACTATAGTCATACAAGATGATTAGTGACAGTGTACTACTAAGTACACTATAGTCATACAAGATGATTAGTGACAGTCTACTACTAAGTACACTATAGTCATACAAGATGATTAGTGACAGTCTACTACTAAGTACACTATAGTCATACAAGATGATTAGGGACAGTCTACTACTAAGTACACTATAGTCATACAAGTTGATTAGTGACAGTCTACTACTAAGTACACTATAGTCATACAAGATGATTAGTGACAGTCTACTACTAAGTACACTATAGTCATACAAGATGATTAGTGACAGTGTACTACTAAGTACACTATAGTCATACAAGATGATTAGTGACAGTCTACTACTAAGTACACTATAGTCATACAAGATGATTAGTGACAGTGTACTACTAAGTACACTATAGTCATACAAGATGATTAGTGACAGTGTACTACTAAGTACACTATAGTCATACAAGATGATTAGTGACAGTCTACTACTAAGTACACTATAGTCATACAAGATGATTAGTGACAGTCTACTACTAAGTACACTATAGTCATACAAGATGATTAGTGACAGTCTACTACTAAGTACACTATAGTCATACAAGATGATTAGTGACAGTCTACTACTAAGTACACTATAGTCATACAAGATGATTAGTGACAGTCTACTACTAAGTACACTATAGTCATACAAGATGATTAGTGACAGTCTACTACTAAGTACACTATAGTCATACAAGATGATTAGTGACAGTCTACTACTAAGTACACTATAGTCATACAAGATGATTAGTGACAGTCTACTACTAAGTACACTATAGTCATACAAGATGATTAGTGAGAGTCTACTACTAAGTACACTATAGTCATACAAGATGATTAGTGACAGTCTACTACTAAGTACACTATAGTCATACAAGATGATTAGTGACAGTCTACTACTAAGTACACTGTAGTCATACAAGATGATTAGTGACAGTCTACTACTAAGTACACTATAGTCATACAAGATGATTAGTGACAGTCTACTACTAAGTACACTATAGTCATACAAGATGATTAGTGACAGTCTACTACTAAGTACACTATAGTCATACAAGATGATTAGTGACAGTCTACTACTAAGTACACTATAGTCATACAAGATGATTAGTGACAGTCTACTACTAAGTACACTATAGTCATACAAGATGATTAGTGACAGTCTACTACTAAGTACACTATAGTCATACAAGATGATTAGTGACAGTCTACTACTAAGTACACTATAGTCATACAAGATGATTAGTGACAGTCTACTACTAAGTACACTATAGTCATACAAGATGATTAGTGACAGTCTACTACTAAGTACACTATAGTCATACAAGATGATTAGTGACAGTCTGCTACTAAGTACACTATAGTCATACAAGATGATTAGTGACAGTCTACTACTAAGTACACTATAAACATACAAGATGATTAGTGACAGTCTACTACTAAGTACACTATAGTCATACAAGATGATTAGTGACAGTCTACTACTAAGTACACTATAGTCATACAAGATGATTAGTGACAGTGTACTACTAAGTACACTATAGTCATACAAGATGATTAGTGACAGTCTACTACTAAGTACACTATAGTCATACAAGATGATTAGTGACAGTGTACTACTAAGTACACTATAGTCATACAAGATGATTAGTGACAGTCTACTACTAAGTACACTAGAGTCATACAAGATGATTAGTGACAGTCTACTACTAAGTACACTATAGTCATACAAGATGATTAGTGACAGTCTACTACTAAGTACACTATAGTCATACAAGATGATTAGTGACAGTCTACTACTAAGTACACTATAGTCATACAAGATGATTAGTGACAGTCTACTACTAAGTACACTATAGTCATACAAGATGATTAGTGACAGTCTACTACTAAGTACACTATAGTCATACAAGATGATTAGTGACAGTCTACTACTAAGTACACTATAGTCATACAAGATGATTAGTGACAGTCTACTACTAAGTACACTATAGTCATACAAGATGATTAGTGACAGTCTACTACTAAGTACACTATAGTCATACAAGATGATTAGTGACAGTGTACTACTAAGTACACTATAGTCATACAAGATGATTAGTGACAGTCTACTACTAAGTACACTATAGTCATACAAGATGATTAGTGACAGTCTACTACTAAGTACACTATAGTCATACAAGATGATTAGTGACAGTCTACTACTAAGTACACTATAGTCATACAAGATGATTAGTGACAGTCTACTACTAAGTACACTATAGTCATACAAGATGATTAGTGACAGTCTACTACTAAGTACACTATAGTCATACAAGATGATTAGTGACAGTGTACTACTAAGTACACTATAGTCATAGAAGATGATTAGTGACAGTCTACTACTAAGTACACTATAGTCATACAAGATGATTAGTGACAGTCTACTACTAAGTACACTATAGTCATACAAGATGATTAGTGACAGTCTACTACTAAGTACACTATAGTCATACAAGATGATTAGTGACAGTCTACTACTAAGTACACTATAGTCATACAAGATGATTAGTGACAGTCTACTACTAAGTACACTATAGTCATACAAGATGATTAGTGACAGTCTACTACTAAGTACACTATAGTCATACAAGATGATTAGTGACAGTCTACTACTAAGTACACTATAGTCATACAAGATGATTAGTGACAGTCTACTACTAAGTACACTATAGTCATACAAGATGATTAGTGACAGTCTACTACTAAGTACACTATAGTCATACAAGATGATTAGTGACAGTGTACTACTAAGTACACTATAGTCATACAAGATGATTAGTGACAGTCTACTACTAAGTACACTATAGTCATACAAGATGATTAGTGACAGTCTACTACTAAGTACACTATAGTCATACAAGATGATTAGTGACAGTCTACTACTAAGTACACTATAGTCATACAAGATGATTAGTGACAGTCTACTACTAAGTACACTATAGTCATACAAGATGATTAGTGACAGTCTACTACTAAGTACACTATAGTCATACAAGATGATTAGTGACAGTGTACTACTAAGTACACTATAGTCATAGAAGATGATTAGTGACAGTCTACTACTAAGTACACTATAGTCATACAAGATGATTAGTGACAGTCTACTACTAAGTACACTATAGTCATACAAGATGATTAGTGACAGTCTACTACTAAGTACACTATAGTCATACAAGATGATTAGTGACAGTGTACTACTAAGTCATATAAATGTGCTTAAAGGTGCAGGACAACTTTTAGCTCACCAGTTGACTGCTTGCAGGTCATCAGGTGATTGAAGATCAGCGACGTCGTCTGGCTGACTTGAAGCAGAAAGCGGCGCAGGAAGCTCAGAGTCAGTGGGAAGCTCTCCATGGTTCACTTCCTCACCTGCTCACCTCCACCTCCTGTAGCCCCGCCCCCTCACACCTGCTGCGCCACTCCATCCTGCACCACCACCCCCCCTCAGCTGGAGAGCAGCCCTACGACACACTCAGCCTCCACAGCTCAGACAGTCTGGAGACCTGCTCACCTGACTACTTGGCCAGGTAACACACCCTTGTCCAGGTAACACACACTTGGCCAGGTAACACACACTTGTCCAGGTAACACACCCTTGTCCAGGTAACACACCCATGTCCAGGTAACACACACTTGTCCAGGTAACACACCCTTGTCCAGGTAACACACACTTGTCCAGGTAACACACCCTTGTCCAGGTAACACACACTTGTCCAGGTAACACACCCTTGTCCAGGTAACACACCCTTGTCCAGGTAACACACACTTGTCCAGGTAAAACACCCTTGTCCAGGTAACACACCCTTGTCCAGGTAACACACCCTTGTCCAGGTAACACACACTTGTCCAGGTAACACACTCTTGTCCAGGTAACACACCCTTGTCCAGGTAACACACACTTGTCCAGGTAACACACCCTTATCCAGGTAACACACCCTTGTCCAGGTAACACACCCTTGTCCAGGTAACACACACTTGTCCAGGTAACACACACTTGTCCAACCCTTGTCCAGGTAACACACCCTTGTCCAGGTAACACACACTTGTCCAGGTAACACACCCTTGTCCAGGTAACACACACTTGTCCAGGTAATACACCCTTATCCAGGTAACACACACTTGTCCAGGTAACACACCCTTGTCCAGGTAACACACACTTGTCCAGGTAACACACTTGACTTTAGTGGAGCTACACGCGGAGAGAGTAACTACATATATAACTACAGTAATTGTTGTGTACATATAGTTATTACATAGTAACTACATATATAACTACAGTAATTGTTGTGTACATATAGTTATTACATAGTAACTACATATATAACTACAGTAATTGTTGTGTACATATAGTTATTACATAGTAACTACATATATAACTACAGTAATTGTTGTGTACATATAGTTATTACATAGTAACTACATATATAACTACAGTAATTGTTGTGTACATATAGTTATTACATAGTAACTACATATATAACTACAGTAATTGTTGTGTACATATAGTTATTACATAGTAACTACATATATAACTACAGTAATTGTTGTGTACATATAGTTATTACATAGTAACTACATATATAACTACAGTAATTGTTGTGTACATATAGTTATTACATAGTAACTACATATATAACTACAGTAATTGTTGTGTACATATAGTTATTACATAGTAACTACATATATAACTACAGTAATTGTTGTGTACATATAGTTATTACATAGTAACTACATATATAACTACAGTAATTGTTGTGTACATATAGTTATTACATGGTAACTACATATATAACTACAGTAATTGTTGTGTACATATAGTTATTACATAGTAACTACATATATAACTACAGTAATTGTTGTGT
The DNA here is from genome assembly GCF_033978785.1 of Entelurus aequoreus. NCBI lineage: Eukaryota > Metazoa > Chordata > Actinopteri > Syngnathiformes > Syngnathidae > Entelurus > Entelurus aequoreus. The sequence goes on from NC_084743.1 coordinate 7,082,765, forward strand.
ACATATAGTTATTACATAGTAACTACATATGTAACTACAGTAATTGTTGTGTACATATAGTTATTACATAGTAACTACATATATAACTACAGTAATTGTTGTGTACATATAGTTATTACATGGTAACTACATATATAACTACAGTAATTGTTGTGTACATATAGTTATTACATAGTAACTACATATATAACTACAGTAATTGTTGTGTACATATAGTTATTACATAGTAACTACATATATAACTACAGTAATTGTTGTGTACATATAGTTATTACATAGTAACTACATATCTAACTACAGTAATTGTTGTGTACATATAGTTATTACATAGTAACTACATATATAACTACAGTAATTGTTGTGTACATATAGTTATTACATAGTAACTACATATATAACTACAGTAATTGTTGTGTACATATAGTTATTACATAGTAACTACATATATAACTACAGTAATTGTTGTGTACATATAGTTATTACATAGTAACTACATATATAACTACAGTAATTGTTGTGTACATATAGTTATTACATGGTAACTACATATATAACTACAGTAATTGTTGTGTACATATAGTTATTACATAGTAACTACATATATAACTACAGTAATTGTTGTGTACATATAGTTATTACATAGTAACTACATATGTAACTACAGTAATTGTTGTGTACATATAGTTATTACATAGTAACTACATATATAACTACAGTAATTGTTGAGGTGATAAATTACATGAATAAATGCAGTAACTGTACAGTTACATAATGAAACAAATAACAAAATACAATATTACTAAGAGTTTGAAGGTGGAACATGAAAGTAAAGTGATTATGTATGTATTATTATATTAAACATGAAAGTAAAGTGATTATGTATGTATTCTTATATTAAAAGATGAAAGTAAAGTGATTATGTATGTATTATTATATTAAACATGAAAGTAAAGTGATTATGTATGTATTCTTATATTAAAAGATGAAAGTAAAGTGATTATGTATGTATTATTATATTAAAAGATGAAAGTAAAGTGATTATGTATGTATTATTATATTAAAAGATGAAAGTAAAGTGATTATGTATGTATTATTATATTAAAAGATGAAAGTAAAGTGATTATGTATTATTATATGATGACTCTTACACTATCTGTACTTTGTTGTAAGTTGATATCTAAACTGAATGCTTTCACAATTAATGATTGCATTTGAACGAGATCTAATTGTTGCTCCTCCAAGAGTTGGCCAAATATAATATTGATGATATTAATAAGTGAAAGTCATCAACATATCACTGGAGGGCAGTACACTAAGATATGTATCGCTAATAAGCAGTACACTAAGATATGTATCGCTAATAAGAGCAGCATGTAGCAATGTTTCATATGCTGGAAATATATCACTTCTTCTTGGAGCAGCTGGTATCACACACTGGTATCACACACTGGTATCACACATTGTTATCACACACTGGTACCACACATTGTTATCACACACTGGTACCACACACTGGTAGCACACATTGTTATCACACACTGGTATCACACACTGGTATCACACATTGTTATCACACACTGGGATCACACACTGGTATCACTCACTGGTATCACACACTGGTATCACTCACTGGGATCACACACTGGTATCACACACTGGTATCACTCACTGGTATCACACATTGTTATCACACACTGGTATCACACATTGTTATCACACACTGGTATCACACACTGGTATCACACACTGGTATCACACATTGTATCACACACTGGTATCACACATTGTTATCACACACTGGTATCACACACTGGTATCACACATTGTTATCACACACTGGTATCACACATTG
>NC_084743.1:7094616-7117116 GCF_033978785.1 Entelurus aequoreus
TGTACTGCATACTCTACTACTATACTTGTACTGTATACTGTACTACATATACTGCTACTATACTGGTTTGTCTTTGACCGCCTGAAGAGAACCTTCTGCTACTACTTGGGTACGTGTACTTGTACTTGTACTGCATACTCTACTACTATACTTGTACTGCATACTCTACTACTATACTTGTACTGCATACTGTACTACTATACTTGTACTGCATACTGTACTACTATACTTGTACTGCATACTGTACTACATATACTTGTACTGCATACTGTACTACATATACTGCTACTATACTGGTTTGTCTTTGACCGCCTGAAGAGAACCTTCTGCTACTACATGGGTACGTGTACTTGTACTTGTACTGCATACTCTACTACTATACTTGTACTGCATACTCTACTACTATACTTGTACTGTATACTGTACTACTATACTTGTACTGCATACTACATATACTGCTACTACATGGGTGCGTGTACTTGTACTGCATACTACAAATACTGCTACTACCTGGGTATGTGTACTTGTACTGCATACTACATATACTGCTACTACATGGGTGCGTGTACTTGTACTGCATACTACAAATACTGCTACTACCTGGGTATGTGTACTTGTACTGCATACTACATATACTGCTACTCCCTGGGTATGGGTACTTGTACTGCAGACTACATTTACTTATACTACCTGGGTATGTGTACTTGTACTGCATAGTACTGCATCATTCTGCTACTACCTGGGTATGTGTACTTGTACTGCATACTACATATACTGCTACTACCTGGTTATGTGTACTTGTACTGCATAGTACTGCATCATTCTGCTACTACCTGGGTATGTGTACTTGTACTGCATAGTACTGCATCATTCTGCTACTACCTGGGTATGTGTACTGCAAAGTACTGTATAGTACATATACTGCATCATTCATGTACTACATAATACATGTACTGCATCAATCATGTACTGCATAGTACATGTACTGCATCAATCATGTACTGCATAGTACATGTACTGCATCAATCATGTACTACATAGTACATGTACTGCATTATTCATGTACTATGTAGTACATGTACTGCATCATTCATGTACTATGTAGTACATGTACTGCATCATTCATGTACTATGTAGTACATGTACTGCATCAATCATGTACTTTGTGTGTACATGTACTGCATAATTCATGTGCTACCTAACTACGTGTACTGCAATATGTATGTACTACCTAGGTAGTACATAAATGAACTGGTTAGCAGATGATACATGTTCATATTCCTGGAAATGTGCAGTTGTTAGAATGCTAAAGAGCTGGTTAGTAAATGATGCATGTTGTTCATATTCCTGGAAATGTGCAGTTGTTAGAATGCTAAAGAGCTGGTTAGCAGATGATACATGTTCATATTCCTGGAAATGTGCAGTTGTTAGAATGCTAAAGAGCTGGTTAGTAAATGATGCATGTTGTTCATATTCCTGGAAATGTGCAGTTGTTAGAATGCTAAAGAGCTGGTTAGTAAATGATGCATGTTGTTCATATTCCTGGAAATGTGCAGTTGTTAGAATGCTAAAGAGCTGGTTAGTAAATGATGCATGTTGTTCATATTCCTGGAAATGTGCAGTTGCTAGAATGCTAAAGAGCTGGTTAGTAAATGATGCATGTTGTTCATATTCCTGGAAATGTGCAGTTGCTAGAATGCTAAAGAGCTGGTTAGTAAATGATGCATGTTGTTCATATTCCTGGAAATGTGCAGTTGTTAGAATGCTAAAGAGCTGGTTAGCAGATGATACATGTTCATATTCCTGGAAATGTGCAGTTGTTAGAATGCTAAAGAGCTGGTTAGTAAATGATGCATGTTGTTCATATTCCTGGAAATGTGCAGTTGTTAGAATGCTAAAGAGCTGGTTAGTAAATGATGCATGTTGTTCATATTCCTGGAAATGTGCAGTTGTTAGAATGCTAAAGAGCTGGTTAGTAAATGATGCATGTTGTTCATATTCCTGGAAATGTGCAGTTGTTAGAATGCTAAAGAGCTGGTTAGTAAATGATGCATGTTGTTCATATTCCTGGAAATGTGCAGTTGCTAGAATGCTAAAGAGCTGGTTAGTAAATGATGCATGTTGTTCATATTCCTGGAAATGTGCAGTTGCTAGAATGCTAAAGAGCTGGTTAGTAAATGATGCATGTTGTTCATATTCCTGGAAATGTGCAGTTGTTAGAATGCTAAAGAGCTGGTTAGTAAATGATGCATGTTGTTCATATTCCTGGAAATGTGCAGTTGTTAGAATGCTAAAGAGCTGGTTAGCAGATGATACATGTTGTTCATAGTCCTGGAAATGTGCAGTTGTTAGAATGCTAAAGAGCTGGTTAGCAGATGATACATGTTGTTCATAGTCCTGGAAATGTGCAGTTGTTAGAATGCTAAAGAGCTGGTTAGCAGATGATAAACGTTGTTCATATTACTGGAAATGTGCAGTTGTTAGAATGCTAAAGAGCTGGTTAGTAAATGATGCATGTTGTTCATATTCCTGGAAATGTGCAGTTGTTAGAATGCTAAAGAGCTGGTTAGTAAATGATGCATGTTGTTCATATTCCTGGAAATGTGCAGTTGTTAGAATGCTAAAGAGCTGGTTAGTAAATTATGCATGTTGTTCATATTCCTGGAAATGTGCAGTTGTTAGAATGCTAAAGAGCTGGTTAGTAAATGATGCATGTTGTTCATATTCCTGGAAATGTGCAGTTGTTAGAATGCTAAAGAGCTGGTTAGTAAATGATGCATGTTGTTCATATTCCTGGAAATGTGCAGTTGCTAGAATGCTAAAGAGCTGGTTAGTAAATGATGCATGTTGTTCATATTCCTGGAAATGTGCAGTTGTTAGAATGCTAAAGAGCTGGTTAGTAAATGATGCATGTTGTTCATATTCCTGGAAATGTGCAGTTGTTAGAATGCTAAAGAGCTGGTTAGAAAATGATGCATGTTGTTCATATTCCTGGAAATGTGCAGTTGTTAGAATGCTAAAGAGCTGGTTAGCAGATGATACATGTTGTTCATATTCCTGGAAATGTGCAGTTGTTAGAATGCTAAAGAGCTGGTTAGCAGATGATACATGTTGTTCATAGTCCTGGAAATGTGCAGTTGTTAGAATGCTAAAGAGCTGGTTAGCAGATGATACATGTTGTTCATAGTCCTGGAAATGTGCAGTTGTTAGAATGCTAAAGAGCTGGTTAGTAAATGATGCATGTTGTTCATATTCCTGGAAATGTGCAGTTGTTAGAATGCTAAAGAGCTGGTTAGTAAATGATGCATGTTGTTCATATTCCTGGAAATGTGCAGTTGTTAGAATGCTAAAGAGCTGGTTAGCAGATGATACATGTTGTTCATAGTCCTGGAAATGTGCAGTTGTTAGAATGCTAAAGAGCTGGTTAGCAGATGATACATGTTCATATTCCTGGAAATGTGCAGTTGCTAGAATGCTAAAGAGCTGGTTAGTAAATGATGCATGTTGTTCATATTCCTGGAAATGTGCAGTTGTTAGAATGCTAAAGAGCTGGTTAGTAAATGATGCATGTTGTTCATATTCCTGGAAATGTGCAGTTGTTAGAATGGTAAAGAGCTGGTTAGTAAATGATGCATGTTGTTCATATTCCTGGAAATGTGCAGTTGCTAGAATGCTAAAGAGCTGGTTAGTAAATGATGCATGTTGTTCATATTCCTGGAAATGTGCAGTTGCTAGAATGCTAAAGAGCTGGTTAGTAAATGATGCATGTTGTTCATATTCCTGGAAATGTGCAGTTGTTAGAATGCTAAAGAGCTGGTTAGCAGATGATACATGTTCATATTCCTGGAAATGTGCAGTTGTTAGAATGCTAAAGAGCTGGTTAGTAAATGATGCATGTTGTTCATATTCCTGGAAATGTGCAGTTGTTAGAATGCTAAAGAGCTGGTTAGTAAATGATACATGTTCATATTCCTGGAAATGTGCAGTTGTTAGAATGCTAAAGAGCTGGTTAGTAAATGATGCATGTTGTTCATATTCCTGGAAATGTGCAGCCTTGGCCTCCATGTGGAGTGTTTGTGCCTGAAGGAGATGTGATGTTGACTTGCTGCTGCTGCACTTGTGCTCTGGCTGATGAAAGAAGCTGCAAGGATGGAGAGCAGGAAGGCAGACAGCACTAACACACTCCACATGATCAGAGTCAGCAATGTTTCAATGAGGTGGTGACTAAAACCTGACCATGAATGAGGGGGTGACTAAAACCTGACCATGAATGAGGGGGTGACTAAAACCTGACCATGAATGAGGGGGTGACTAAAACCTGACCATGAATGAGGTGGTGACTAAAACCTGACCATGAATGAGGGGGTGACTAAAACCTGACCATGAATGAGGTGGTGACTAAAACCTGACCATGAATGAGGGGGTGACTAAAACCTGACCATGAATGAGGTGGTGACTAAAACCTGACCATGATCAATGTTTCAATGAGGTGCTGACTAAAACCTGACCATGAATGAGGTGGTGACTAAAACCTGACCATGAATGAGGTGGTGACTAAAACCTGACCATGAATGAGGTGGTGACTAAAACCTGACCATGAATGAGGTGGTGACTAAAACCTGACCATGAATGAGGTGGTGACTAAAACCTGACCATGAATGAGGGGGTGACTAAAACCTGACCATGAATGAGGGGGTGACTAAAACCTGACCATGAATGAGGTGGTGACTAAAACCTGACCATGAATGAGGTGGTGACTAAAACCTGACCATGATCAATGTTTCAATGAGGTGCTGACTAAAACCTGACCATGAATGAGGTGGTGACTAAAACCTGACCATGAATGAGGTGGTGACTAAAACCTGACCATGAATGAGGTGGTGACTAAAACCTGACCATGAATGAGGTGGTGACTAAAACCTGACCATGAATGAGGTGGTGACTAAAACCTGACCATGAATGAGGGGGTGACTAAAACCTGACCATGAATGAGGTGGTGACTAAAACCTGACCATGAATGAGGTGGTGACTAAAACCTGACCATGAATGAGGTGGTGACTAAAACCTGACCATGATCAATGTTTAAATGAGGTGGTGACTAAAACCTGATCATGATCAATGTTTAAATGAGGTGGTGACTAAAACCTGACCATGATCAATGTTTAAATGAGGTGGTGACTAAAACCTGACCATGATCAATGTTTAAATGAGGTGGTGACTAAAACCTGACCATGATCAATGTTTAAATGAGGTGGTGACTAAAACCTGACCATGATCAATGTTTAAATGAGGTGGTGACTAAAACCTGACCATGATCAATGTTTAAATGAGGTGGTGACTAAAACCCTGACCATGAATGAGGTGGTGACTAAACCCTGACCATGAACAATGTTTAAATGAGGTGGTGACTAAAACCTGACCATGATCAATGTTTAAATGAGGTGGTGACTAAAACCTGACCATGATCAATGTTTAAATGAGGTGGTGACTAAAACCTGACCATGATCAATGTTTAAATGAGGTGGTGACTAAAACCTCACCATGAATGAGGTGGTGACTAAAACCTGACCATGAATGAGGTGGTGACTAAAACCTGACCATGATCAATGTTTAAATGAGGTGGTGACTAAAACCCTGACCATGAATGAGGTGGTGACTAAACCCTGACCATGATCAATGTTTAAATGAGGTGGTGACTAAAACCTGACCATGAATGAGGTGGTGACTAAACCCTGACCATGATCAATGTTTAAATGAGGTGGTGACTAAAACCTGACCATGAATGAGGTGGTGACTAAACCCTGACCATGATCAATGTTTAAATGAGGTGGTGACTAAAACCTGACCATGAATGAGGTGGTGACTAAACCCTGACCATGATCAATGTTTAAATGAGGTGGTGACTAAAACCTGACCATGATCAATGTTTAAATGAGGTGGTGACTAAAACCTGACCATGATCAATGTTTAAATGAGGTGGTGACTAAAACCCTGACCATGAATGAGGTGGTGACTAAACCCTGACCATGATCAATGTTTAAATGAGGTGGTGACTAAAACCTGACCATGATCAATGTTTAAATGAGGTGGTGACTAAAACCTGACCATGATTAATGTTTAAATGAGGTGGTGACTAAAACCTGACCATGATCAATGTTTAAATGAGGTGGTGACTAAAACCTGACCATGGTTTTCCTCAGACAAACAGGAGAACAAGCTGAAGGGTGTGATCTACTTCCAGGCCATCCAGGAGGTGTACTATGATCACCTGCGCAGTGCTACTAAGGTATGCTGCTAACTTCTTGTGTTTTCTCACACTTCTTCTAAGGTGTGCAATAGTGTTTTCCCATGAAAGTGAGCCATACTCACCTCTACTTGCCAACCACTCTCTGCTCACTAATTCTTCATTTAGCACGTCTGTACTGTGACAAAGGAGCCATCATACCTTTAAATATTAGCCATATTGTTTATTCAGCAATATCCTTTTATAGGTGCTGGGTGACTTCATTTGTCTGTTCTTTTAATGCTGTAGGAGCACTTGCATTCAGAGGAGGAGCTACACTAGCACTTGCACACAACACATGTGGATTGTTAGCATCAACATGTTAGCATCATGCTATGATGTCATGTGTGATATTTGCAGCTGAATAAATGCTGCTGTGCATTCATGTTGTACACTAAATGCTGCTGTGCATTCATGTTGTACACTAAATGCTGCTGTGCATTCATGTTGTACACTAAATGCTGCTGTGCATTCATGTTGTACACTAAATGCTGCTGTACATTCATGTTGTACACTAAATGCTGCTGCACATTCATGTTGTACACTAAATGCTGCTGTGCATTCATGTTGTACACTAAATGCTGCTGTGCATTCATGTTGTACACTAAATGCTGCTGTACATTCATGTTGTACACTAAATGCTGCTGTACATTCATGTTGTACACTAAATGCTGCTGTGCATTCATGTTGTACACTAAATGCTGCTGTACATTCATGTTGTACACTAAATGCTGCTGTGCATTCATGTTGTACACTAAATGCTGCTGTACATTCATGTTGTACACTAAATGCTGCTGTACATTCATGTTGTACACTAAATGCTGCTGTACATTCATGTTGTACACTAAACGCTGCTGTACATTCATGTTGTACACTAAATGCTGCTGTACATTCATGTTGTACACTAAATGCTGCTGTACATTCATGTTGTACACTAAATGCTGCTGTACATTCATGTTGTACACTAAATGCTGCTGTACATTCATGTTGTACACTAAATGCTGCTGTACATTCATGTTGTACACTAAATGCTGCTGTACATTCATGTTGTACACTAAATGCTGCTGTACATTCATGTTGTACACCTTTATGGGCTTCATGTTGCTGCTGTACAATGATGTCATAACATTTATTTAGGTGCAAATATCACAGATTACATTACAAAACATATTTTTTATTTTCTTAACACCAAACCAAACCAAACGTGTAGCCTAGCGCTTTTATTTTGAAGCCATAAAAGTGTGAGGAAGTTGACATGTCTTGATGACTGTTTCAATAAAAAGTCTCCTTTCGACTTCCTGCTGAGCCACTTTCATTTCTGTGGAGCTTTTATGTCATCAGACTTACTAAGTCAGTCAGAGGAACTATCTAAATGTTATCACTGCACCTTAACTCTAATCTAAATGTTATCACTGCACCTTAACTCTAATCTAAATGTTATCACTGCACCTTAACTCTAATCTAAATGTTATCACTGCACCTTAACTCTAATCTAAATGTTATCACTGCACCTTAACTCTAATCTAAATGTTATCACTGCACCTTAACTCTAATCTAAATGTTATCACTGCACCTTAACTCTAATCTAAATGTTATCACTGCACCTTAACTCTAATCTAAATGTTATCACTGCACCTTAACTCTAATCTAAATGTTATCACTGCACCTTAACTCTAATCTAAATGTTATCACTGCACCTTAACTCTAATCTAAATGTTATCACTGCACCTTAACTCTAATCTAAATGTTATCACTGCACCTTAACTCTAATCTAAATGTTATCACTGCACCTTAACTCTAATCTAAATGTTATCACTGCACCTTAACTCTAATCTAAATGTTATCACTGCACCTTAACTCTAATCTAAATGTTATCACTGCACCTTAACTCTAATCTAAATGTTATCACTGCACCTTAACTCTAATCTAAATGTTATCACTGCACCTTAACTCTAATCTAAATGTTATCACTGCACCTTAACTCTAATCTAAATGTTATCACTGCACTTTAACTCTAATCTAAATGTTATCACTGCACCTTAACTCTAATCTAAATGTTATCACTGCACCTTCACTCTAATCTAAATGTTATCACTGCACCTTAACTCTAATCTAAATGTTATCACTGCACTTTAACTCTAATCTAAATGTTATCACTGCACCTTAACTATAATCTAAATGTTATCACTGCACCTTAACTCTAATCTAAATGTTATCACTGCACCTTAACTCTAATCTAAATGTTATCACTGCACCTTAACTCTAATCTAAATGTTATCACTGCACCTTAACTCTAATCTAAATGTTATCACTGCACCTTAACTCTAATCTAAATGTTATCACTGCACCTTAACTCTAATCTAAATGTTATCACTGCACCTTAACTCTAATCTAAATGTTATCACTGCACCTTAACTCTAATCTAAATGTTATCACTGCACCTTAACTCTAATCTAAATGTTATCACTGCACCTTAACTCTAATCTAAATGTTATCACTGCACCTTAACTCTAATCTAAATGTTATCACTGCACCTTAACTCTAATCTAAATGTTATCACTGCACTTTAACTCTAATCTAAATGTTATCACTGCACCTTAACTCTAATCTAAATGTTATCACTGCACCTTAACTCTAATCTAAATGTTATCACTGCACCTTAACTCTAATCTAAATGTTATCACTGCACCTTAACTCTAATCTAAATGTTATCACTGCACCTTAACTCTAATCTAAATGTTATCACTGCACTTTAACTCTAATCTAAATGTTATCACTGCACCTTAACTCTAATCTAAATGTTATCACTGCACCTTAACTCTAATCTAAATGTTATCACTGCACCTTAACTCTAATCTAAATGTTATCACTGCACCTTAACTCTAATCTAAATGTTATCACTGCACCTTAACTCTAATCTAAATGTTATCACTGCACCTTAACTCTAATCTAAATGTTATCACTGCACCTTAACTCTAATCTAAATGTTATCACTGCACTTTAACTCTAATCTAAATGTTATCACTGCACCTTAACTCTAATCTAAATGTTATCACTGCACCTTAACTCTAATCTAAATGTTATCACTGCACCTTAACTCTAATCTAAATGTTATCACTGCACCTTAACTCTAATCTAAATGTTATCACTGCACCTTAACTCTAATCTAAATGTTATCACTGCACCTTAACTCTAATCTAAATGTTTTCACTGCACCTTAACTCTAATCTAAATGTTATCACTGCACTTTAACTCTAATCTAAATGTTATCACTGCACCTTAACTCTAATCTAAATGTTATCACTGCACCTTAACTCTAATCTAAATGTTATCACTGCACCTTAACTCTAATCTAAATGTTATCACTGCACCTTAACTCTAATCTAAATGTTATCACTGCACCTTAACTCTAATTTAAATGTTATCACTGCACCTTAACTCTAATCTAAATGTTATCACTGCACCTTAACTCTAATCTAAATGTTATCACTGCACTTTAACTCTAATCTAAATGTTATCACTGCACCTTAACTCTAATCTAAATGTTATCACTGCACCTTAACTCTAATCTAAATGTTATCACTGCACCTTAACTCTAATCTAAATGTTATCACTGCACCTTAACTCTAATCTAAATGTTATCACTGCACCTTAACTCTAATCTAAATGTTATCACTGCACCTTAACTCTAATCTAAATGTTATCACTGCACCTTAACTCTAATCTAAATGTTATCACTGCACCTTAACTCTAATCTAAATGTTATCACTGCACTTTAACTCTAATCTAAATGTTATCACTGCACCTTAACTCTAATCTAAATGTTATCACTGCACCTTAACTCTAATCTAAATGTTATCACTGCACCTTAACTCTAATCTAAATGTTATCACTGCACCTTAACTCTAATCTAAATGTTATCACTGCACCTTAACTCTAATGTAAATGTTATCACTGCACTTTAACTCTAATCTAAATGTTATCACTGCACCTTAACTCTAATCTAAATGTTATCACTGCACCTTAACTGTAATGTAAATGTTATCACTGCACTTTAACTCTAATCTAAATGTTATCACTGCACTTTAACTCTAATCTAAATGTTATCACTGCACCTTAACTCTAATCTAAATGTTATCACTGCACCTTAACTGTAATGTAAATGTTATCACTGCACTTTAACTCTAATCTAAATGTTATCACTGCACCTTAACTCTAATCTAAATGTTATCACTGCACCTTAACTGTAATGTAAATGTTATCACTGCACCTTAACTCTAATCTAAATGTTATCACTGCACCTTAACTCTAATCTAAATGTTATCACTGCACCTTAACTCTAATGTAAATGTTATCACTGCACTTAAAGTCCTCCTGAAAGCCACTACTAGCGACCACGCAGTCTGATAGTTGATATATCCATGATGACATCTTAACATTGCAACACATGCCAATACGGCCGGGTTAACTTATAAAGTGACATTTTACATTTCCCGCCACACTTCTGCTTGAAAAAGTCCTTTGGATATGATTTATGCGCGTGACGTCACAAAATCCACGGAAGTGGTTGGACCCCATCGGACCCGATAGAAAAGCCTCTTGTTTTCATTTCATAATTCCACAGTATTGTGGACATCTGTGTTGGTGAATCTTTTGCAATTTGTTTAATGAACAATGAAGACTGCAAAGAAGAAAGCTGTAGGTGGGATTGGTCTATTAGCGGCTAAGTACAATACTTACAGCAACACAACAAGGACTACTTACCCTGATAGCAGACGCCTAGCTGATGCTTGCCGCCAAACCCACGGGTGAAGTCCTTCGTCACGCCGTCGATCGCTGGAACGCAGGTGAGCACGGGTGTTGATGAGCAGATGAGGGCTGGCTGGCGTAGGTGGAGCGCTAATGTTTTATCATAGTTCTGTGAGGTCCGGTTGCTAAGTTGCTAAATTAGCCTTAGCGTTGTTAGCAACAGCATTGTTAAGCCTTACCAGGCTGGAAAGTATTAACCGTGTGGTTACATGTCCATGGTTTAATAGTATTGTTGATCTTCTGTCTATCCTTCCAGTCAGGGGTATATTTATTTTGTTTCTATCTGCAGTTAAGCCCGATGCTAGCACGTTAGCTCAGTAGCTGAGTGTGTCACCGATGTATTGTCTTGGAGATAAAAGTCACTGTGAATGTTCATTTGGCCTTCTGGACTCTCATTTTCAAGAGGATATAGTATCCCAGGTGCTTTCAAATACAAATCTGTGATCTACAATAGAAAAAGGAGAGAGTGTGGAATCCAATGAGCCAGCTTGTACCTAAGTTACGGTCAGAGCGAAGAAAGATACGTCCTGCACTGCACTCTAGTCTTTCACTCTCACGTTCCTCATCCACAAATCTTTCATCCTCGCTCAAATTAATGGGGTAATCGTCGCTTTGTCGCTCCGAATCTCTCTCGCTCCATTGTAAACAACGGGGAATTGTGAGGAATACTAGCTCCTGTGACGTCACGCTACTTCCGCTACAGGCAAGGCTTTTTTTTATCAGCGAGCAAAAGTTGCCAACTTTATTGTCGATGTTCTCTACTAAATCCTTTCAGCAAAAATATGGCAATATCGCGAAATGATCAAGTATGACACATAGAATGGATCTGCTATTCCCGTTTAAATAGGAACATTTCATTTCAGTAGGCCTTTAAAGGCCTACTGAAATGAAATTTTTTTTATTTCAACGGGGATAGCAGATCTATTCTATGTGTCATACTTGATCATTTCGCGATATTGCCATATTTTTGCTGAAAGGATTTAGTAGAGAACAACGAGGATAAAGATTGCAACTTTTGGTATCTGATAAAAAAAAAGGCTTGCACCTACCGGAAGTAGCGTGACGTAGTCAGTTGAACATATACGCAAAGTTCCCTATTGTTTACAATGATGGCCGCATGAAGTGAGAGAGATTCGGACCGAGAAAGCGACAATTTCCCCATTAATTTGAGCGAGGATGAAAGATTTGTGGATGAGGAAAGTGCAAGTGAAGGACTAGTGGGGAGTTGAAGCTATTCAGATAGGGAAGATGCTGTGAGAGTGACCTGATATTCAGCTGGGAATGACTACAACAGTAAATAAACACAAGACATATATATACTCTATTAGCCACAACACAACCAGGCTTATATTTAATATGACACAAATTAATCCTGCATAAAAACACCTGCGTGTTTGTTATGCTAGCTCCTAGCTCCTCTGCTAGCTCCTAGCTCCATAGAACACGCCAATACAATTCAAACACCTGATCAACACACACAATCACTCAGCCCAAAAGACCGTTCACCTAACCCAAGGTTCATAAAGCTTATATATTTTTAAAAAGTTACGTACATACGCAAAAAAAAGTTGCGCACATACGGTCAAGCGATCAAATGTTTAGAAGCCAAAGCTGCATACTCACAGTAGCACGTCTGCGTCTTTGTCATCCAAATCAAAGTAATCCTGGTAAGAGTCTGTGTTGTCCCAGTTCTCTACAGGCGTCTGTGTATCCAAGTCAAAAGTCCTCCTGGTTAGAGTCTCTGTTATCCGAGTTCTTCCATCTTGACTGCATCTTTCGGGAATGTAAACAAAAAAGCGCCGACTGTGTACTGTTGTTGCTGACTACGTTCGAAAAATAAAATACGTCCATTTCGCACCGACAACTTTCTTCTTTGCTTGCTCAGCTTCTTTCTCCATAATGCAATGAACATGATTGCAACAGATTCACCAACACAGATGTCCAGAATACTGTGGAATTATGAAATGAAAACAGAGCTTTTTCGTATTGGCTTCAATGTGGAAGGCATACCCGTGTTCCCCGGTCTACGTCACGCGCATACGTCATCCTCAGAGGCGTTTCCAACCGGAAGTTTAGCGGCAAATTTAAAATGTCACTTTATAAGTTAACCCGGCCGTATTGGCATGTGTTATAATGTTAAGATTTCATCATTGATATATAAACTATCAGACTGCGTGGTCGCTAGTAGTGGCTTTCAGTAGGCCTTTAACTGTAATGTAAATGTTATGTTATCACTGCACCTGAACTAATGTAAGGTGTAGACAGAGGTGAAGCCACACCCACCTCTGCATGACAGGAGCAGCAGGTGTTTGCTGCAGTGACGTCGTCATTTCTTGTAGAAAGTACACACACATTACTCTAGTGTAAAGTATAAAGTACACACACATTACTCTAGTATAAAGTATAAAGTACACACACATTACTCTAGTAGTAGAAGTAGAAGAACTACATGGAGATACTTGCTAGTAGTAGTACTACTAGATGGAAGTACTTGACAGTAGTTGTAGTACAAAGTGGAAATACTTGCTAGTAGTAGTACTACAAGATGGAAGTACTTGACAGTAGTTGTAGTACAAAGTGGAAATACTTACTAGTAGTAGTACTACAAGATGGAAGTACTTGACAGTAGTTGTAGTACAAAGTGGAAATACTTACTAGTAGTAGTACTACAAGATGGAAGTACTTGACAGTAGTTGTAGTACAAAGTGGAAATACTTGCTAGTAGTAGTACTACAAGATGGAAGTACTTGATGTTTTGTGTGTTTGCCACAGAGCCCCAACCCAACTTTGACCTTTTGTGTGAAGACTCATGACCGTCTCTACTTCCTGGTGGCACCTTCTGCTGAGGCCATGAGGATCTGGATGGACGTCATCGTGACGGGAGCTGAGGGGTACACACACTTCATATAGTGAGGGTACACACACTAGTGAGGGGTACACACTAGTGAGGGGTACACACACTTCATATAGTGAGGGTACACACTAGTGAGGGGTACACACTAGTGAGGGGTACACACTAGTGAAGGGTACACACTAGTGAGGGGTACACACTAGTGAAGGGTACACACACTTCATATAGTGAGGGTACACACTAGTGAGGGGTACACACACTTCATATAGTGAGGGTACACACTAGTGAGGGGTACACACACTTCATATAGTGAGGGTACACACTAGTGAGGGGTACACACTAGTGAGGGGTACACACTAGTGAAGGGTACACACTAGTGAGGGGTACACACTAGTGAAGGGTACACACACTTCATATAGTGAGGGTACACACTAGTGAGGGGTACACACTAGTGAGGGGTACACACTAGTGAGGGGTACACACACTTCATATAGTGAGGGTACACACTAGTGAGGGGTACACACTAGTGAGGGGTACACACACTTCATATAGTGAGGGTACACACTAATGAGGGGTACACACACTTCATATAGTGAGGGTACACACTAGTGAGGGGTACACACACTTCATATAGTGAGGGTACACACTAGTGAGGGGTACACACACTTCATCTAGTGAGGGGTACACACACTTCATATAGTGAGGGGTACACACTAGTGAGGGTTACACACACTTCATCTAGTGAGGGGTACACACTAGTGAGGGGTACAAACACTTCATATAGTGAGGGGTACACACTAGTGAGGGGTACACACACTTCATATAGTGAGGGGTACACACTAGTGAGCGGTACACACACTTCATATAGTGAGGGTACACACTAGTGAGGGGTACACACACTTCATATAGTGAGGGGTACACACTAGTGAGGGGTACACACTAGTGAGGGGTGCACACTAGTGAGGGGTACACACACTAGTGAGGGGTACACACTAGTGAGGGGTACACACACTAGTGAGGGGTACACACACTAGTGAGTGGTACACACTAGTGAGGGGTACACACGCTAGTGAGGGGTACACACTAGTGAGGGGTACACACACTAGTGAGGGGTACACACACTAGTGAGGGGTACACACACTAGTGAGGGGTACACACTAGTGAGGGGTACACACACTAGTGAGGGGTACACACTAGTGAGGGGTACACACACTAGTGAGGGGTACACACTAGTGAGGGGTACACACTAGTGAGGGGTACACACACTAGTGAGGGGTACACACTAGTGAGGGGTACACACACTAGTGAGGGGTACACACACTAGTGAGAGGTACACACTAGTGAGGGGTACACACACTAGTGAGGGGTACACACACTAGTGAGGGGTACACACACTAGTGAGAGGTACACACACTAGTGAGAGGTACACACTAGTGAGGGGTACACACTAGTGAGGGGTACACACACTAGTGAGAGGTACACACTAGTGAGGGGTACACACTAGTGAGGGGTACACACACTAGTGAGGGGTACACACTAGTGAGGGGTACACACACTAGTGAGGGGTAC
Source organism: Entelurus aequoreus (assembly GCF_033978785.1). NCBI lineage: Eukaryota > Metazoa > Chordata > Actinopteri > Syngnathiformes > Syngnathidae > Entelurus > Entelurus aequoreus. Next base: position 7,110,129 of record NC_084743.1, read on the forward strand.
ACACTAGTGAGGGGTACACACTAGTGAGGGGTACACACACTAGTGAGGGGTACACACACTAGTGAGGGGTACACACACTAGTGAGGGGTACACACACTAGTGAGGGGTACACACTAGTGAGGGGTACACACTAGTGAGGGGTACACACACTAGTGAGGGGTACACACTAGTGAGGGGTACACACACTAGTGAGGGGTACACACACTAGTGAGGGGTACACACACTAGTGAGAGGTACACACACTAGTGAGAGGTACACACTAGTGAGGGGTACACACTAGTGAGGGGTACACACACTAGTGAGGGGTACACACACTAGTGAGGGGTACACACACTAGTGAGGGGTACACACACTAGTGAGGGGTACACACACTAGTGAGGGGTACACACTAGTGAGACTCCATCAGACCAAAGTTGCCAAATGTTTTTCTTATTCTTGATTCAACAATTGTTTTATTTTGGACTTTGTTGACAAACATGCCAAATATTTCTTTGATCATAAATGAAGTAGTATTACATAAAGTATACATGTTTACATGAATGAAGTAGTATTACATAAAGTATACATGTTTACATAAATGAAGTAGTATTACATAAAGTATACATGTTTACATGAATGAAGTAGTATTACATAAAGTATACATGTTTACATAAATGAAGTAGTATTACATAAAGTATACATGTTTACATAAATGAAGTAGTATTACATAAAGTATACATGTTTACATAAATGAAGTAGTATTACATAAAGTATACATGTTTACATAAATGAAGTAGTATTACATAAAGTATACATGTTTACATAAATGAAGTAGTATTACATAAAGTATGCATGTTTACATGAATGAAGTAATATTACATAAAGTATACATGTTTACATAAATGAAGTAGTATTACATAAAGTATACATGTTTACATAAATGAAGTAGTATTTCATAAAGTATACATGTTTACATAAAGGAAGTAGTATTACATAAAGTATACATGTTTACATGAATGAAGTAGTATTTCATAAAGTATTCATGTTTACATAAATGAAGTAGTATTACATAAAGTATACATGTTTACATAAATGAAGTAGTATTTCATAAAGTACACATGTTTACATAAATGAAGTAGTATTACATAAAGTATACATGTTTACATGAATGAAGTAATATTACATAAAGTATACATGTTTACATAAATGAAGTAGTATTACATAAAGTATACATGTTTACATGAATGAAGTAGTATTTCATAAAGTATACATGTTTACATAAATGAAGTAGTATTACATAAAGTATACATGTTTACATGAATGAAGTAGTATTTCATAAAGTATTCATGTTTACATAAATGAAGTAGTATTACATAAAGTATACATGTTTACATGAATGAAGTAGTATTTCATAAAGTACACATGTTTACATAAATGAAGTAGTATTACATAAAGTATACATGTTTACATGAATGAAGTAGTATTTCATAAAGTACACATGTTTACATGAATGAAGTAGTATTTCATAAAGTACACATGTTTACATAAATGAAGTAGTATTACATAAAGTATACATGTTTACATAAATGAAGTAGTATTTCATAAAGTACACATGTTTACATAAATGAAGTAGTATTACACAAAGTATACATGTTTACATGAATGAAGTAGTATTACATAAAGTATACATGTTTACATAAATGAAGTAGTATTACACAAAGTATACATGTTTACATGAATGAAGTAGTATTACATAAAGTATACATGTTTACATAAATGAAGTAGTATTACATAAAGTATACATGTTTACATAAATGAAGTAGTATTTCATAAAGTATTCATGTTTACATAAATGAAGTAGTATTACATAAAGTACACATGTTTACATGAATGAAGTAGTATTTCATAAAGTACACATGTTTACATGAATGAAGTAGTATTTCATAAAGTAAACATGTTTACACTAATAGTACACATCATCATGTTGGATTATATGTTAATAATCCAAATCATTCATGTACTCAGTGTATACATTCATGTGCTCATTGTATACATTCATGTACTCAGTGTATACATTCATGTACTCAGTGTATACATTCATGTACTCAGTGTATACATTCATGTGCTCAGTGTATAAATTAATGTACTCATTATATACATTCATGTACTCAGTGTATACATTCTGTACTCATTGTATACATTCTTGTACTCACTGTATACACTTATGTACTCATGTTATACATTCATGTACTCACTGTATACATTCATGTACCCAATGGTATACATTCATGTACTCATCTTCACATCTTTTGAATATAAACTCTTCTTTCAGCCCCTCCAGCTCAGGTCCTCATTGTACTAGAAAAGGACTGTAATACACATACTTTGGAGTATTTGACACATTTGGAGGTATATTACAGTTTCAGTACCACCACAATGACTTTTTTTTACAATGGAAGTTCAAGTAGCTACACCTATTTACTAAAGTATATACAGATGTGTGTATATATATATATATATATATATATATATATATATATATATATATATATATATATATATATATATATATATATATATATATATATATATATATATATATATATATATACACACAGTATATATATATATATATATATATATATATATATATATATATATATATATATATATATATATATACTGTGTGTATATGTATATATATATATATATATATATATATATATACACACGCACACGTATATACAGATACATATGTGTATGTATATATGTATGTATACATGTAAATAAATGTGTATATATATGTATAGGGTCTCCAAAGAATGTGTTAACTTAGTATGTTTGTGGTGAATATGACTGTAAAAGAGTATTATGAGTGTGGGAAGCAGCTAGCTTGCGTCCAGGACAACAAACACTACTTGCAAATGTTCTCAATATTTACCAATTTCAAAATCGTTTTTTTAATCTCAACTTGAAGTTTGGTAAAATACCATGGCAGGTAACATCACAAAGTTACGTCACACGATGTTACGTCACACAATGTTACGTCACACAATGTTACGTCACACATTGTTACGTCACACAATGTTATGTCACACATTGTTACGTCACACAATGTTACGTTAAACAGTGGACCATACATGTTACATCATACATGTTACATCATACATGTTACATCATACAGTGTTACGACACACGCTGTTATGTCACACTATGTTACATTATACAATGTTACGTCACAAATTGTTACATCACACAGTGTTACATTACACAATGTTACGTCACAGTGTTATGTTACACAATGTTACATCATACTGTTACGTCAAACAATTTTATGTCACACAGTGTTACGTCACACTGTGTTACGTCACACAATGTTATGTTAGACAATGTTACGTCACATAGTGTTACACTACACAGTGTTACGTTACGCAATGTTACGTCACACGATGTTGCGTCACACAGTGTTACGTCACACAATGTTACGTCACACAATGTTACGTCACACAGTGTTCCGTTAAACAGCGGGCCATACGTGTTACGCTACATACTGTATGTCACATGTTCCGTAACATTGTGTACGTCACACGTGGAAGGGAAGCGTGTGTATGTTGACGTTCCAGGTTAGTAGTCAAAGATCATGTATTACAAGAGGATGTATACAATTGTGCAAATGACTCTGACATATATAATATACGTATATACTGTACATCTAGATTGTACTTCTATATATATATACTGTACATACAGTACCTATATATATCTACTGTACATCTAGATTGTACTTATATATATTTATACATATATACTGTACGTCTATATATGTAGTACATCTATATTTATATACTGTACATCTACATATATAGTACATCCATATTTATGTACTGTACATCGACATCGTACATGTACAGTATATTGTACAGTACATGTATATTGTACATGTATAGTATACAGTACATGTATATTGTACATGTATAGTATACAGTACATGTATATTGTACATGTATAGTATACAGTACATGTATATTGTACATGTATAGTATACAGTACGTGTATATTGTACATGTATAGTATACAGTACGTGTATATTGTACTTGTATAGTATACAGTACGTGTATATTGTACATGTATAGTATACTGTACGTGTATATTGTACATGTATAGTATACAGTACGTGTATATTGTACATGTATAGTATACAGTACATGTATATTGTACATGTATAGTATACTGTACGTGTATATTGTACATGTATAGTATACAGTACATGTCAATTGCAGATAAATTAAAACTTGTGTTCCTATTTTGATGATGTTTTTTTTTATTGTTTTATTTCCTAGTTTGACAAAAGGTACGTGAATATTTTCTACAGATTGTTTGTGTCACATGTATTATTAAAACATGTATTATTAAAAGTGTTCCACAACATTCTGCCTGATCTTAATATTATGAAGAGTTTTAATATTATGAAGAGTTTTAATATTATGAAGAGTTTTAATATTATGAAGAGTTTTAAAGATGAGCAGCTACAAGTTTGACACCATTTGGTAGCAACCAAAACAAACTTTAAAGAGAGAAAGGAGTCTTTCTTGGGTGGTCTAATAGGACCCCCTAGAGTCTTTCTTAGGTGGTCTAATAGGACCCCCTAGAGTCTTTCTTAGGTGGTCTAATAGGACCCCCTAGAGTCTTTCTTAGGTGGTCTAATAGGACCCCCTAGAGTCTTTCTTAGGTGGTCTAATAGGACCCCCTAGAGTCTTTCTTAGGTGGTCTAATAGGACCCCCTAGAGTCTTTCTTAGGTGGTCTAATAGGACCCCCTAGAGTCTTTCTTAGGTGGTCTAATAGGACCCCCTAGAGTCTTTCTTAGGTGGTCTAATAGGACCCCCTAGAGTCTTTCTTAGGTGGTCTAATAGGACCCCCTAGAGCAGACCTGGGCATTCTGCGGCCCACGGCCCGCATCCGGCCCTTTGTACGTTCCTGTGCGGCCCGCGTGAGGCCAATCATAAATTACAAAATCAATTTAAAAAAGTATCTATCTCGAGTGTGCAATACAACAGTGCTGCTTTCGTTTTGAAAAGCGTTATTTGTATTACTTCCGTGTGGACGTAAGCTCGTGCGCGCAGCGGCATCCACAAATTACAAAATACATTTAAAAAAAACATCTTTGTCATGCGTGCAATACAACTGTGCTGCTTTTATTTTGAAAAATTTATTTGGAAAATGTATTTATGGGCGTATGTCCTGTGAGGGAAGGCGCACAGCGACAAGTGATGCCCGGTCAGCCCAGTTAGCCCCGAGACGCTAAAAAGAGAAAAGTTGCTGACGAATGGCGTGTTTTCAACAAGACATGGACTGCCAAGTAAAGGTAAAGCCGTGTGCTTAATTTGTGGTACACACCACGTTGCTGTGTTTGAAGAATATAGTGTAACCACCTGCTGAAGTTGATGTTGTCTTCTTGAGTTGCGTAAATGAGGAGTGAGGATAGACGTGCGTGTGGAAGGAAGGAGATAAGTTGAGCTGTGTTAGTATAGCTTGCTCAATATAAGTTTAAAAAGAGCATCAGACTTGGTGTGCACTTCTTCTGGACGCTACAATTGGTGGCAGAAGTAAAACTTTGCGCATACTGCACTGTTTGTGTGCTACGTCATCGGGAGGTACGTGCCACGTGAGGAGCTCGCCGCAAAGAGAGAGAGAGACAGAGAGCGAGAGAGAGAGAGAGAGAGAGGGGCATCGTTTACAGGTGCAGCCACGCTGCTTGCCACGGGGGAATTCCGCCCTCAATGTAGACTCCCAGGTTTGATGGCAAGGCGAACTGGGAGGCATTTCATCCCACTTCTGACATCAATTGTAGCGTCCAGAAGAAGTGCACACCAAGTCTGATGCTCTTTTTAAACTTTTATTGAGCATGCTATACTAACACAGCTCAACTTATCTCGTTCTTTCCACACGCACAGCTATCCTCACTCCTCATTTCCGCAACAGCAACGCTTCCTCATTCTTCGCCAATCACCTTACAGGCGTGCTACGTTCACAACAAAGAGGATGCAGGATAAAGTGACAGAAATTGAAATTTTTGCATTGTATTACACATCAGGAAGTGTTGTGTAAGAAAGTGTTAAAAATAAAACCATCAAAAGCCATCTGCTTTTGTATAAAGATAAGTTAGGTTAAATGAAAATATTATTATTATTATTATTATCTATCTTACGGTATATCAAAAATAATTTGAGCAAAATTCAATTGAAATATTGTCGGTGTGGCCCTCCAGCAGTGCTCGGGTTGCTCATGCGGCCCCCAGTAAAAATTAATTGCCCACCCCTGCCCTAGAGTCTTTCTTAGGTGGTCTAATAGGACCCCCTAGAGTCTTTTTTAGGTGGTCTAATAGGACCTTCTAGCGGCTAATCCATAGGCACAGACAATGTTGCCCTAGAGGGCGAGCCTGGGCCCAAACAGCGGGTAATCCAGACCGTCTGTCAAAAGAGGTTCCAGGGTCTTGAACAGATGCAGGTGACCGGCCCCGACCAGGTGGGAGTGCAGGTAGCGTGACGCCGTCCGGGTCCTGATGGGCAGGCTTTATCCACACATGCCGACCACCAAAGTCTATGACTGTTCTTGAGCCCTGCTTTCACCACTCGAAAGGGGCCGTCGTAAGGAGGTTGGAGTGGGGAGCGATGACCACCACGCCGGGGTACCACAAACTTTTCCGCCAGGAGGTATTTAGGCAAACAGTGATGCATGGGGACAAGCACCACTGCCTTGGTGGCCCCCTGAGCAGCAGGGCGATGGGCCACTTCTGTCCCTTGGTTGTGGGCAGGACGTCGCCTGGCACCCTTAGGGGCTGACCGTAGACCAATTCAGCAGCCCTGGCCTGGAGGTCCTCCTTCGGAGCAGAGCGCAGGTCCAACATTACCCACGGTAAACGGTCAACCCATCCACTGTCTGTGAGACGAGCCCGCAGGGCAGACTTAAGCGAGCAAGGAAACCTTTCACACAGCCCGTTTGCTTGAGGGT
>NC_084743.1:7122116-7192116 GCF_033978785.1 Entelurus aequoreus
CGGTTCTGGCTCTCCGACCGGCGAGGCCACCGCCGCCTTTGCTCCTCCCGGCTCGGCCGCCGGTTCTGGCTCTCCGACCGGCGAGGCCACCGCCGCCACCTTCCCCGTCACCTGCTGTGAATCCTGTCCCGGCTCCACGGCAATCGCCTGTGCCGGCGCGTCGACCACCCCGTCCCACACCGCGTCTTACGCCGGTCGCAGCCCCGCATCTTACGCCGGTCGCGGCGCCACGACGACCAACACCGGCTGAGCGCCCAGCACCCGTTCCTGCTCCAAGGCAGCTTCCAGCAGCTGCACCACAGCTGCTATCCCTTCCAGCACCCGCTCATCCTGCCAGTCCGGCGAAGGCTCCAGTGGAGCCCACCGTGATGTACTTCCTGGCCTCCTGCTGGGACTCGGCGAGGGACGTGTCATTTCCTGTGACGATCTAAATAGTCACTTTTAATATGATACTTATGAACTAATATTGTCCCTTATTAATGATCCTAAATAGTCACTTTTAATATGATACTTATGAACTGATATTGTCCCTTATTAATGATCCTAAATAGTCACTTTTAATATGATACTTATGAACTAATATTGTCCCTTATTAATGATCCTAAATAGTCACTTTTAATATGATACTTATGAACTGATATTGTCCCTTATTAATGATCCTAAATAGTCATTTTTAATATGATACTTATGAACTAATATTGTCCCTTATTAATGATCCTAAATAGTCACTTTTAATATGATACTTATGAACTAATATTGTCCCTTATTAATGATCCTAAATAGTCACTTTTAATATGATACTTATGAACTAATATTGTCCCTTATTAATGATCCTAAATAGTCAGTTTTAATATGATACTTATGAACTGATATTGTCCCTTATTAATGATCCTAAATAGTCAGTTATAATATGATACTTATGAACTAATATTGTCCCTTATTAATGATCCTAAATAGTCAGTTTTAATATGATACTTATGAACTAATATCGTCCCTTATTAATGATCCTAAATAGTCACTTTTAATATGATACTTGTGAACTAATATCGTCTCTTATTAATGATCCTAAATAGTCACTTTTAATATGATACTTGTGAACTGATATTGTCCCTTATTAATGATCCTAAATAGTCAGTTATAATATGATACTTGTGAACTAATATCGTCCCTTATTAATGATCCTAAATAGTCACTTTTAGTATGATACTTGTGAACTGATATTGTCCCTTATTAATGATCCTAAATAGTCACTTTTAATATGATACTTATGAACTGATATAGTCCCTTATTAATGATCCTAAATAGTCACTTTTAATATGATACTTATGAACTAATATTGTCCCTTATTAATGATCCTAAATAGTCACTTTTAATATGATACTTATGAACTGATATTGTCCATAATTAATGATACTAAATAGTCAGTTTTAATATGATACTTATGAACTAATATTGTCCCTTATTAATGATCCTAAATAGTCACTTTTAATATGATACTTATGAACTAATATCGTCCCTTATTAATGATCCTAAATAGTCACTTTTAATATGATACTTATGAACTAATATCGTCCCTTATTAATAATCCTAAATAGTCACTTTTAATATGATACTTATGAACTAATATTGTCCCTTATTAATGATCCTAAATAGTCACTTTTAATATGATACTTATGAACTGATATTGTCCATAATTAATGATACTAAATAGTCAGTTTTAATATGATACTTATGAACTAATATTGTCCCTTATTAATGATCCTAAATAGTCACTTTTAATATGATACTTATGAACTAATATCGTCCCTTATTAATGATCCTAAATAGTCACTTTTAATATGATAATTATGAACTAATATCGTCCCTTATTAATAATCCTAAATAGTCACTTTTAATATGATACTTATGAACTAATATTGTCCCTTATTAATGATCCTAAATAGTCACTTTTAATATGATACTTATGAACTAATATCGTCCCTTATTAATGATCCTAAATAGTCACTTTTAATATGATACTTATGAACTAATATCGTCCCTTATTAATGATCCTAAATAGTCACTTTTAATATGATACTTATGAACTCATATTGTCCCTTATTAATGATCCTAAATAGTCACTTTTAGTATGATACTTATGAACTCATATTGTCCCTTATTAATGATCCTAAATAGTCACTTTTAATATGATACTTATGAACTCATATTGTCCCTTATTAATGATCCTAAATAGTCACTTTTAATATGATACTTATGAACTCATATTGTCCCTTATTAATGATCCTAAATAGTCAGTTTTAATATGATACTTATGAACTAATATTGTCCCTTATTAATGATCCTAAATAGTCAGTTTTAATATGATACTTGTGAACTAATATCGTCCCTTATTAATTATCCTAAATAGTCAGTTTTAATGTGATACTTGTGAACTAATATCGTCCCTTATTAATGATCCTAAATAGTTACTTTTAATATGATACTTATGAACTGATATAGTCCCTTATTAATGATCCTAAATAGTCAGTTTTAATATGATACTTATGAACTGATATTGTCCCTTATTAATGATCCTAAATAGTCAGTTTTAATATGATACTTATGAACTATTATCGTCCCTTATTAATGATCCTAAATAGTCAGTTTTAATATGATACTTATGAACTAATATCGTCCCTTATTAATGATCCTAAATAGTCAGTTTTAATATGATGCTTGTGAACTAATATTGTCCCTTATTAATGATCCTAAATAGTTACTTTTAATATGATACTCATGAACTGATATAGTCCCTTATTAATGATCCTAAATAGTCAGTTTTAATATGATACTTATGAACTGATATTGTCCCTTATTAATGATCCTAAATAGTCAGTTATAATATGATACTTATGAACTAATATCGTCCCTTATTAATGATCCTAAATAGTCAGTTATAATATGATACTTATGAACTTATATCGTCCCTTATTAATGATCCTAAATAGTCAGTTTTAATATGATACTTATGAACTGATATTGTCCCTTATTAATGATCCTAAATAGTCAGTTTTAATATGATACTTATGAACTAATATTGTCCCTTATTAATGATCCTAAAAAGTCAGTTTTAATATGATACTTATGAACTAATATTGTCCCTTATTAATGATCCTACATAGTCAGTTTTAATATGATACTTGTGAACTGATATCGTCCCTTATTAATGATCCTAAATAGTTACTTTTAATATGATACTTATGAACTGATATCGTTCCTTATTAATGATCCTAAATAGTCAGTTTTAATATGATACTTATGAACTGATATTATCCCTTATTAATGATCCTAAATAGTCAGTTTTAATATGATACTTATGAACTGATATTGTCCCTTATTAATGATCCTAAATAGTCACTTTTAATATGATACTTATGAACTGATATCGTCCCTTATTAATGATCCTAAATAGTCAGTTTTAATATGATACTTATGAACTGATATCGTCCCTTATTAATGATCCTAAATAGTCAGTTTTAATATGATACTTATGAACTGATATCGTCCCTTATTAATGATCCTAAATAGTCAGTTTTAATATGATACTTATGAACTGATATTGTCCCTTATTAATGATCCTACATAGTCAGTTTTAATATGATACTTATGAACTAATATTGTCCCTTATTAATGTTCCTAAATAGTCAGTTTTAATATGATACTTATGAACTAATATTGTCCCTTATTAATGATCCTAAATAGTCCGTTTTAATATGATACTTATGAACTAATATTGTCCCTTATTAATGATCCTAAATAGTCCGTTTTAATATAATACTTATGAACTAATATCGTCCCTTATTAATGATCCTCAAGTCAGTTTTAATATGATACTTATGAACTAATATCGTCCCTTATTAATGATCCTACATAGTCAGTTTTAATATGATACTTATTAACTAATATTGTCCCTTATTAATGATCCTAAATAGTCAGTTTTAATATGATACTTATGAACTAATATTGTCCCTTATTAATGATCCTAAATAGTCAGTTTTAATATGATACTTATGAACTAATATTGTCCCTTATTAATGATCCTAAATAGTCAGTTTTAATATGATACTTATGAACTAATATTGTCCCTTATTAATGATCCTAAATAGTCAGTTTTAATATGATACTTATGAACTAATATTGTCCCTTATTAATGATCCTAAATAGTCCGTTTTAATATGACACTTATGAACTAATATTGTCCCTTATCAATGATCCTAAATAGTCAGTTTTAATATGATACTTATGAACTAATATTGTCCCTTATTAATGATCCTAAATATTCACTTTTAATATGATACTTATTAACTAATATTGTCCCTTATTAATGATCCTAAATAGTCCGTTTTAATATGATACTTATGAACTAATATTGTCCCTTATTAATGATCCTAAATAGTCAGTTATAATATGATACTTATGAACTAATATCGTCCCTTATTAATGATCCTAAATAGTCAGTTATAATATGATACTTATGAACTAATATCGTCCCTTATTAATGATCCTAAATAGTCAGTTTTAATATGATACTTAAGAACTAATATCGTCCCTTATTAATGATCCTAAATAGTCAGTTATAATATGATACTTATGAACTAATATCGTCCCTTATTAATGATCCTAAATAGTCAGTTATAATATGATACTTATGAACTAATATCGTCCCTTATTAATGATCCTTAATAGTCAGTTTTAATATGATACTTAAGAACTAATATTGTCCCTTATTAATGATCCTAAATAGTCAGTTATAATATGATACTTATTAACTAATATCGTCCCTTATTAATGATCCTAAATAGTCAGTTTTAATATGATACTTAAGAACTAATATCGTCCCTTATTAATGATCCTAAATAGTCAGTTATAATATGATACTTATGAACTAATATTGTCCCTTATTAATGATCCTAAATAGTCACTTTTAATATGATACTTATGAACTAATATTGTCCCTTATTAATGATCCTAAATCGTCAGTTTTAATATGATACTTATGAACTAATATTGTCCCTTATTAATGATCCTAAATAGTCAGTTTTAATATGATACTTATTAACTCTAATTGTCCCTTATTAATGATCCTAAATAGTCAGTTTTAACAAATATTTTCCTTTACATAGTACTCATCTCACGTAATACTTATTTTACGTAGTACTTAACTCATCAATCAATTGTTATATTGAGGTACTGGAAATAGTTTTTAGTGTTTCATTTTCGAACTGTATATTGTTTAAGAAACAGTGAATTATGAAGTGAATTATATTTATATAGCGCTTTTCTCTAGTGACTCAAAGGGTGGGTAAAGTGTCTTGCCCAAGGACACAACAGCATTTACTGGGATGGCGGAAGCGGGGATCGAACCTAGAACCCTGAAGTTGCCGGCACGCCCCCAGGATATATAATTATTATTTATACATCTGACTGAAATGAGAATGTGTATTATTATTATTAATACTATATCATTATAATAAATTATTATTGTGCAATAATTGAGTGTGTTGTTATTGTGGTGCTACAAGACTATTATTTCTATGATAATATACAATTATTATTCATCAATGTAAAAATCCTACTCATCCGTTTTGTTTCATTTAAATTTTGTAATAAGGATATTAAACATATAATCAAAAATATTCCAACAATGATGTCAAACATAAAATAAAGAAATAAAAACAATTGTAACAATTGTGTTAAATATATAATCCAAAATAAAGAATATTGTGACAATTATGTTAAATATATAATTTAAAATAAAGAAACAAAGAATATTTAAATTCATATTTTTTTAAATAAAGAAACAAAGAACATTTTAATAATGATGTTGAATATATAACTTAAAATAAAAAAACTAATATTTTTTTGTAACCATGATGTTAAATATATAATTTAAAATAAAGACACAAAGAATATTTAAATATATAATTTAAAATAAAGAAACAAAGAATATTTAAATATATAGTTTAAAACAAAGAATATTGTAACCATGATGTTAAATATATAATTTAAAATAAAGAATATTTAAATATATAATTTAAAACAAAGAATATTGTAACCATGATGTTAAATATATAATTTAAAATAAATAATATTTAAATATATAATTTAAAACAACGAATATTGTAACCATGATGTTAAATATATAATTTAAAATAAATAATATTTAAATATATAGTTTAAAATAAAGAATATTGTAACCATGATGTTAAATATATAATTTAAAATAATAATATTTAAATATACAGTTTAAAATAAAGAATATTGTAACCATGATGTTAAATATATAATTTAAAATAAAGAAACAAAGAATATTGTAACAATGATGTCAAATATTTAATTTAAAATAAAGAATATTTAAATATATAATTTAAAACAAAGAATATTGTAACCATAATGTTAAATCTATAATTGAAAATAAAGAATATTGTAACCATGATGTTGAATATATCATTTAAAATAAATAATATTTAAATATATATTTTGAAACAAAGAATATTGTAACATGATGTTAAATATATAATTTAAAATAAAGAATATTTAAATATATAATTTAAAACAAAGAATATTGTAACCATGATGTTAAATATATAATTTAAAATAAAGAATATTTAAATATATAATTTAAAACAAAGAATATTGTAACCATGATGTTAAATATATAATTTAAAATAAAGAATATTTAAATATATAATTTAAAACAACGAATATTGTAACCATGATGTTACATATATAATTTAAAATAAAGAATATTTAAATATATAATTTAAAACAAAGAATATTGTAACCATGATGTTAAATATATAATTTAAAATAAAGAATATTTAAATATATAATTTAAAACAAAGAATATTGTAACCATGATGTTAAATATATCATTTAAAATAAAGAATATTTAAATATATAATTTAAAACAAAGAATATTGTAACCATGATGTTAAATATATCATTTAAAATAAAGAATATTTAAATATATAATTTAAAACAAAGAATATTGTAACCATGATGTTAAATATATCATTTAAAATAAAGAATATTTAAATATAAAATTTAAAACAAAGAATATTGTAACCATGATGTTAAATATATCATTTAAAATAAAGAATATTTAAATATATAATTTAAAACAAAGAATATTGTAACCATGATGTTAAATATATCATTTAAAATAAAGAATATTTAAATATATAATTTAAAACAAAGAATATTGTAACCATGATGTTAAATATATCATTTAAAATAAAGAATATCTAAATATATAATTTAAAACAAAGAATATTGTAACCATGATGTTAAATATATCATTTAAAATAAAGAATATTTAAATATATAATTTAAAACAAAGAATATTGTAACCATGATGTTAAATATATCATTTAAAATAAAGAATATTTAAATATATAATTTAAAACAAAGAATATTGTAACCATGATGTTAAATATATCATTTAAAATAAAGAATATTTAAATATATAATTTAAAACAAAGAATATTGTAACCATGATGTTAAATATATCATTTAAAATAAAGAATATTTAAATATATAATTTAAAACAAAGAATATTGTAACCATGATGTTAAATATATCATTTAAAATAAAGAATATTTAAATATATAATTTAAAACAAAGAATATTGTAACCATGATGTTAAATATATCATTTAAAATAAAGAATATTTAAATATATAATTTAAAACAAAGAATATTGTAACCATGATGCAACAGGACTGCAACACAGTTTACACCTCCACTCTGCAATACTGTGTCCTTCCGCCGAGGCTCGCCGAAAGCTAGTACTTTCCTGTGACTTGTAACTTCTCACATCTGACTTTGTCTGATTATAAAAACTCACATTGGACTTTGAACTCGTCTCAGGTGTAAAAGCAAGGTGCACCTCTGACATGTTTAAGGAGGGAAAAGGTTGTTGAGCCATATATCTTTAGTGTACTGTCACTTTAAGACGGGAGGACAGGAGGGACGGTGAGAAGTGAAAGTGAAGATAGAGTTAAAGTGAAGATAAAAGAGTGAAAGTGAAGATGAAAGCTTGAAAGTGAAGAATAAAAGAGTAAAAGTAAGGCAAAGGAGACGTTAGATGTCTCTTGGTGGCGGGAAAGTCCCGTCCTGCGGATGACGTCACTACCAGCGGAGTGATTCGATGAGCGGTGAAGAGGCGGGGGAGGTGCCACGAGTTGTAAACATTTCAAACTTTCTCTTCTTCAAATCTTCTTCGTCTTGCTTCCATTAAACTTCACATCTTCTTCTTCTTTCTTCCATGAAACTTCACATCTTCTTCTTCTTTCTTCCATGAAACTTCACATTTTCTTCTTCTTGCTCTCACTAAACTTCACATTTTCTTCGTCTTGCTCTCACTAAACTTCACATTTTCTTCGTCTTGCTCTCACTAAACTTCACATTTTCTTCTTCTTTCTTCCATGAAACTTCACGTCTTCTTCGTCTTACTCTCATGAAACTTCACATCTTCTTCTTCTTTCTTCCATGAAACTTGCCATCTTGTTGTGTAAAGTGTTTAGTGCTAGTTGTAGACTAGTGATAGTTAGGACTAGTGTTGGTGTTTAGTTGTAGACTAGTGATAGTTAGGACTAGTGTTGGTGTTTAGTTGTAGACTAGTGATAGTTAGGACTAGTGTTTAGTGCTAGTTGTAGACTAGTGATAGTTAGGACTAGTGTTGGTGTTTAGTTGTAGACTAGTGATAGTTAGGACTAGTGTTTAGTGCTAGTTGTAGACTAGTGATAGTTAGGATAGTGTTGGTGTTTAGTTGTAGACTAGTGATAGTTAGGACTAGTGTTTAGTGCTAGTTGTAGACTAGTGATAGTTGCGACTAGTGTTTAGTGCTAGTTGTAGACTAGTGATAGTTAGGACTAGTGTTGGTGTTTAGTTGTAGACTAGTGATAGTTAGGACTAGTGTTGGTGTTTAGTTGAAGACAACAAGTGATCTAGTTAGTGACTGATGGACTTTTAAACTTCCTCATAAATCTTCACTACACACAAACTATGAGGTAAGTACTTCTACCACCATTTGTACTACTACCATTTGTACTATTACCATTTGTACTATTACCATTTATACTATTACCATTTATACTACTACCATTTGTACTACTAGCATTTGTACTACTACCATTTATACTACTACCATTTATACTATTACCATTTATACTACTACCATTTATACTATTACCATTTATACTACTACCATTTATACTATTACCATTTATACTACTACCATTTGTACTACTACCATTTATACTACTACCATTTGTACTATTTCTAATAGCATTTGTACTACTACCATTTATACTATTACCATTTATACTACTACCATTTGTACTACTACCATTTATACTACTACCATTTATACTATTACCATTTGTACTACTACCATTTGTACTACTACCATTTATACTACTAGCATTTGTACTACTAGCATTTGTACTACTACTATGTATACTACTACTATTTGTACTACTTCTAATATCATTTGTACTACTACCATTTATACTACTAGCATCTGTAGTACTTCTACTAGCATTTCTACTACTTGTACTATAATTTGTAGTACTTCTGCTAGCATTTCTATTACTTCTACTAGCATTTCTACTACTACTACTACTACTAGTATTTCTACTATTTGTACTATCATTTGTAGTACTTCTACTAGCATTTCTACTACTTCTATAATTTGTAGTACTTCTACTATCATTTCTACTACTTCTACTATCATTTGTAGTACTTTTACTAGCATTTCTACTACTTCTACTAGCATTTCTACTACTTGTGCTATTATTTCTACTACTTCTACCATTTGTAGTACTTCTGCTATCATTTCTACTACTTCTAGAATTTGTAGTATTTCTACTATTAATTGATGTACTTCTACTATCATTTGTAGTACTTCTACTATCATTTCTACTACTTGTAGCATTTGTAGCACCTCTACTGTCATTTGTAGTACTTGTACTGTAATTTGTAATACTTCTAGAATTTGTAGTATTTCTACTATCAATTGATGTACTTCTACTATCATTTGTAGTACTTCTACTATCATTTCTACTACTTCTAGCATTTGTAACACTTCTACTATCATTTGTTGTACTTCTACTATCATTTGTACTACCTTTACTATCATTACTACTACTACTACTACTTCTGTACTACTTCTTGCATTTGTAGTAGTTCTACTATCATTTGTAATACTTCTACTAGTATTTCTACTACTTCTACAAGCATTTGTCGTACTCTTACTATCATTACCACTACTTCTACTATCATTACTACTACTTCTGTACTACTCTACAAGCATTTGTACTACTTATACTATTTGTAGTAGTCCTACTATCATTTGTAGTACTTCTCCTACTTCTAATATTTGTAGTAGTCCTACTATCATTTGTAGTACTTCTCCTACTTCTAACATTTGTAGTAGTCCTACTATCATTTGTAGTACTTCTCCTACTTCTAATATTTGTAGTAGTTCTACTATCATTTGTAGTACATCTACTTGCATTTCCACTACTTCTACAAGCATTTGTACTACTTTTACTATTTGTAGTAGGTCTACAAGTATTTGTAGTACTTCTATTATCTGCACTACTTTTTATTAGTACTACTGCTACTCGATCATTAGTACTACTGTCACTTCTAATATGTACTACTGCTACTTGTTAGAAGTACTTTTTAGTAGTACTACTGTTACTTCTTACTAGTATTTCAAGCAACATGATGTACTATGATGTCATGAAATACTTTTGTAAAGATTGTTTGTTAAAACACTGAAGTTATTTTATATATTGTTAATATTTATTAATATTTGTAGTAATTTTAGTAATTCATATAATGATGTTATTTGATGATGTAATTAAAATGACGACGTAATTAATATGAGGATGTTGTAATTAAAATGACGATGTCATTAAAAGGAGGATGTTGTAATTAAAATGAGGATGTTGTAATTGATATGAGGATGTTGTAATTGCAACGATGACGTCATGTTTGTGCACAGGCGTGGGTTCCTGGGCGTGACACTTGGCGGCGAGGTTATCGGCGAGGTTATCGGCGAGGTTATCGGCGAGGTTATCGGCGTGGAAGAATTTGTCGGAAGCCGACGGGACGACGGCGGCATGGATCCTCGGCAGAAGACTTCCCCTGGTTTTCACACCGCACGGTCTTCCTCTCCGGCAGGCTAGCCGCAGCCAATCAGGGGCCAGGTCGGGGGCGGAGCCAGCGGAAAGGCGAGCAGTGATTGGTGAGTTTGGCCAAGGTGCTTTTTTATGTTGGCGGTCGGCGATGCGGGCGCCGCAGTGCAGGCGAAGGTGTTGGCGCGCGAAGGAACATGCCCTTCAACCACTTTCAGATGATCGGTCGGTTTTCACTTTCACTTTCACTTTCACTTGCGACTACTTCCTGATCGGACACACCTCACGTGATTTCTTGCCTTTTTCAGGTGATGGTCGCTCAGATTGGATGACGGAAAAAGTGGATTTGTCCTCCTTCGTGTCAACCAGCGCCTCGTCTCCCGGGTCCTCGCTTCCGCCCTCGCCGCCGGAGCGCCATGTCAAGGCGCCCTCCGACCTGGAGGTCATGACCTCGCTCCTGCAGGAGGAGCTGGCCCAGCTGGAGGACTACTTCCGCTCCGAGTCTTGCGAGAGCAAATCCTCCAAATGTGACAAAGCCATGGGCTCGCCGTCGTACTACCAGTTCCCCTACGGCTCCTACGGGGGCGGCCAATCGGAGAGCAGCCCTGTGGTCGTTACCTTGGCAACCGGCGACCTGGATCTGGCCGTGAGCCGCTCCAAGATAGCGCGGCCGGCTCCGTACAACTACCACCACCACCACCACCACCGCAGCGGGCGAAGAGTCCTGGGCGAGGAGGCGGAGGCGTGGCGCGCAGGAAGTTACTCAGGCAGCGCCGAGTACTCCGTCAATCATTACTCGGCGCTGAAGGCGGCGAGCAAGAGCAGCGTGAAGAAGGTGAGAGAATGTGCTTTGTCCTTGAAGGAAGAGGAGAGTTATTGTTTCTCCGAAGGAATGTTTTGCAGCGAAGAGATCGCCAGAAGTTTCTGCTCCTACGAGCACAAGAGTCACAAAGTCAACCTGAGTTACGGTGCAGGCGAGCACTGGAGCAAAGACGCCGGACTGCCGGCCGCCGTCCCCCAAGAGACCGCCATGGCCGACGGCTACTTCCACCAGTCGCTGGCGGCGGAACCGTACCACGGCTTCATGGGCGACCTGGACCATCCGGCGCCGGCCGAGCCCCAACACGGCCACTACCTCTACCCAGAATGCCTTGCGGACCAAAGCTACGAGTGTCTGTCCGAGGGAACGGCGGCCGGTGCCGGCGCCGGCGCCTCCGCCCACCGCGGCCACAGGCTAAAGGACGAAGCGTGCTCGGTGAAATCGGCCGCTTGTCTGGACGTGAACACCGGAGAGAGGAAGCAGAAGAAGAGAGACCAGAACAAAACGGCCGCTCACAGGTAACCTGGTCAGTATTGATCCGTGGCCCCCGGCTGACGGCAGATGTGTGCAGGTACAGGCTGAGGAAGAGGGCGGAGCTAGACTCTCTGGAGGAGGAGCTTCACGGGCTGGAGGGACAGAACCGGGAGCTTCGCGACAAGGCGGAGTCTGTGGAGCGAGAGATTCAGTACGTGAAAGACTTACTCATCGAGGTCTACAAGGCTCGCAGTCAGCGCCTCAAACAAGATGGCGGCGCCTGAAGGAAGGTCTGAAGACCAGGTGACCCGGCCTTAGGAGCTCTACACTGTGACCACCACACATCTATTGATCATCTCTTCTATTGATCTCATTGGATCACGTCCAGTAATCATCCTTCTTCTATTCATCTGATTGGATCACGTCCAGTAATCATCCTTTCAATCGATTCTATTGATCTCATTGGATCTAATTGGATCATATCTAATAATCATCCTTTCAATCAATTCTATTGATCTGATTGGATCAAATCTAATAGTCATCCTTATAATCAATTCTATTCATCTGATTGGATCATATCCATTAACTATCCTTTCAATCATTTCTATTGATCTGATTGAATGATATCTAATAATCATCATTTCTACCAATTCTATTGATCTGATTGGATCATATCTAATAATCATTATTTTAATCAATTATATTGATCTGATTGGATCATATCCAATAATCGTTATTTTAATCAATTATATTGATCTGATTAGATGATATCCAATAATCATCCTTTCTATCAATTCTATTGATCTGATTGAATCATATCTAATTATCATCCTTTCAATCAATGGTATTGATCTGATTGGATCATATCCATTTACCATCCTTTCAATCAATTATTTTGATCTGATTGGATAATATCCAATAATCATCCTTTTAATCAAGTCTATTGATCTGATATTCATGAATCATTGATGTATTATTCTAATCATTTGATTGACTGATGGTCATTGATCACTGAAATATTGTCTTCTTCCATGATGTCAATAAGTGCATGATTGATTAGTTGACAGCATGAACTTTGATTACTTTCCTGCATGACAACTTTGTGTCCTCATTCTCAGGGTTTTGCTTTGGGCTCAGAGGACTCTCTTTTCGTTCCTTGTCTCCTCCTTCCTTGTCCACTCTCTCTTCCCTTCTCCTTCCTTGTCTCCTCCTTCCTTGTCCACTCTCTCTTTCCTTCTCCTTCCTTGTCTCCTCCTTCCTTGTCCACTCTCTCTTTCCTTCTCCTTCCTTGTCTCCTCCTTCCTTGTCCACTCTCTCTTTCCTTCTCCTTCCTTGTCTCCTCCTTCCTTGTCCACTCTCTCTTTCCTTCTCCTTCCTTGTCTCCTCATACCTTGTCCACTCTCTCTTTCCTTCTCCTTCTTTGTCCACTCCTTCCTTGTCTCCTCCTGCCTTGTCTCCTCATTCCTTGTCCACTCTCTCTTTCCTTGTCATTGTCCACTCCTTCCTTGTCTCCTCATTCCTTGTCCACTCTCTCTTTCCTTCTCCTTCCTTGTCCACTTTTTCCTTGTCCTATCCTTCTTTCCCTGTCCTGTCCTCCGGGCTGTACTTGCGAGCAAACAATCGTAAGCAATGACATCATCAATGGTAAACCATGACGTCAACAATGGTAAGCCATGACGTCATCAATGGTAAACCATGACGTCAACAATGGTAAGCCATGACGTCAACAATGGTAAAAAATGACATCATCAATGGTAAACCATGACGTCAACAATCGTAAACAATGACATCATCAATGGTAAACCATGACGTCAACAATGGTAAACCATGACGTCAACAATGGTAAACCATGAGGTAAATAATGGTAAACATTGAGGTAAACAATGGTAAACAATGAGGTAAACAATGGTATACATTGAGGTAAACAATGTAAACAATGACATCAACAATGGTAAACAATGATGTCAACAATGAGGTTAACATTGAGGTCAACAATGGTAAACATTGAGGTCAACAATGGTAAACAATGAGGTCAACAATGGTGTAAACAAGGGAAAGTTGTGCCATTCAGGTGAAACAGGAAGTGCTGCATCAGGTGATTTTCCAAATAAAGTGCTCATATTTCAGTTTGCTCTTGTTGTTTCTTAAATATAAACATCGTGTAATAACACATCTTCACCAGTGGGGGTAGTCAAGTATTAAAGACTATAAACATTGTGTAATAACACATCTTCACCACTGGGGGCAGTCAAGTATTAAAGAATATAAACATTGTGTAATAACACATCTTCACCACTGGGGGTAGTCAAGTATTAAAGATTATACACATTGTGTAATAACACATCTTCACCACTGGGGGCAGTCAAGTATTAAATAATATAAACATCGTGTAATAACACATCTTCACCACTGGGGGAAGTCAAGCATTAAATAAGAGAATATAAACATTGTGTAATAACACATCTTCACCACTGGGGGCAGTCAAGTATTAAATAAGAGAATATAAACATTGTGTAATAACACATCTTCACCACTGGGGGCAGTCAAGTATTAAATAAGAGAATATAAACATTGTGTAATAACACATCTTCACCACTGGGGGCAGTCAAGTATTAAAGAATACAAACATTGTGTAATGACACATCTTCACCACTGGGGGCAGTCAAGTATTAAAGAATATAAACATTGTGTAATAACACATCTTCACCAATGGGGCAGTCAAGTATTAAAGAATATAAACATTGTGTAATAACACATCTTCACCACTGGGGGCAGTCAAGTATTAAAGACTATAAACATTGTGTAATAACACATCTTCACCACTGGGGGCAGTCAAGCATTAAATAAGAGAATATAAATATTGTGTAATAACACATCTTCACCACTGGGGGCAGTCAAGTATTAAATAAGAGAATATAAACATTGTGTAATAACACATCTTCACCACTGGGGGCAGTCAAGTATTAAAGAATATAAACATCGTGTAATAACACATCTTCACCACTGGGGGCAGTCAAGTATTAAAGAATACAAACATTGTGTAATAAAACATCTTCACCACTGGGGGCGGTCAAGTATTAAAGAATATAAACATTGTGTAATAACACATCTTCACCACTGGGGGCGGTCAAGTATTAAAGAATATAAACATTGTGTAATAACACATCTTCACCACTGGGGGCAGTCAAGTATTAAATAAGAGAATATAAACATTGTGTAATAACACATCTTCACCACTGGGGGCAGTCAAGTATTAAAGAATATAAACATTGTGTAATAACACATCTTCACCACTGGGGGTAGTCAAGTATTAAAGAATATAAACATTGTGTAATAACACATCCTCACCACTGGGGGCAGTCAAGTATTAAAGAATATAAACATTGTGTAATAACACATCTTCACCACTGGGGGCAGTCAAGTATTAAATAAGAGAATATAAACATTGTGTAATAACACATCTTCACCACTGGGGGCAGTCAAGTATTAAAGAATATAAACATTGTGTAATAACACATCTTCACCACTGGGGGTAGTCAAGTATTAAAGACTATACACATTGTGTAATAACACATCTTCACCACTGGGGGCAGTCAAGTATTAAATAATATAAACATCGTGTAATAACACATCTTCACCACTGGGGGAAGTCAAGCATTAAATAAGAGAATATAAACATTGTGTAATAACACATCTTCACCACTGGGGGCAGTCAAGTATTAAATAAGAGAATATAAACATTGTGTAATAACACATCTTCACCACTGGGGGCAGTCAAGTATTAAATAAGAGAATATAAACATTGTGTAATAACACATCTTCACCACTGGGGGCAGTCAAGTATTAAAGAATACAAACATTGTGTAATGACACATCTTCACCACTGGGGGCAGTCAAGTATTAAAGAATATAAACATTGTGTAATAACACATCTTCACCAATGGGGCAGTCAAGTATTAAAGAATATAAACATTGTGTAATAACACATCTTCGCCACTGGGGGCAGTCAAGTATTAAAGACTATAAACATTGTGTAATAACACATCTTCACCACTGGGGGCAGTCAAGCATTAAATAAGAGAATATAAATATTGTGTAATAACACATCTTCACCACTGGGGGCAGTCAAGTATTAAATAAGAGAATATAAACATTGTGTAATAACACATCTTCACCACTGGGGGCAGTCAAGTATTAAAGAATATAAACATCGTGTAATAACACATCTTCACCACTGGGGGCAGTCAAGTATTAAAGAATACAAACATTGTGTAATAAAACATCTTCACCACTGGGGGCGGTCAAGTATTAAAGAATATAAACATTGTGTAATAACACATCTTCACCACTGGGGGCGGTCAAGTATTAAAGAATATAAACATTGTGTAATAACACATCTTCACCACTGGGGGCAGTCAAGTATTAAATAAGAGAATATAAACATTGTGTAATAACACATCTTCACCACTGGGGGCAGTCAAGTATTAAAGAATATAAACATTGTGTAATAACACATCTTCACCACTGGGGGTAGTCAAGTATTAAAGAATATAAACATTGTGTAATAACACATCCTCACCACTGGGGGCAGTCAAGTATTAAAGAATATAAACATTGTGTAATAACACATCTTCACCACTGGGGGCAGTCAAGTATTAAAGAATACAAACATTGTGTAATAACACATCTTCACCACTGGGGGCAGTCAAGTATTAAAGAATATAAACATTGTGTAATAACACATCTTCACCAATGGGGCAGTCAAGTATTAAGGAATATAAACATTGTGTAATAACACATCTTCACCACTGGGGGCAGTCAAGTATTAAAGAATTAAAACATTGTGTAATAACACATCTTCACCACTGGGGGAAGTCAAGTATTAAAGAATATAAACATTGTGTAATAACACATCTTCACCACTGGGGGCAGTCAAGTATTAAAGAATATAAACATTGTGTAATAACACATCTTCACCACTGGGGGCAGTCAAGGATTAAAGACTATAAACATTGTGTAATAACACATCTTCACCACTGGGGGCAGTCAAGCATTAATAAAGAGAATATAAAGATTGTGTAATAACACATCTTCACCACTGGGGGCAGTCAAGTATTAAATAAGAGAATATAAACATTGTGTAATAACACATCTTCACCACTGGGGGCAGTCAAGTATTAAAGAATATAAACATTGTGTAATAACACATCTTCACCACTGGGGGCAGTCAAGTATTAAATAATATAAACATTGTGTAATAACACATCTTCACCACTGGGGGCAGTCAAGTATTAAAGAATATAAACATTGTGTAATAACACATCTTCACCACTGGGGGCGGTCAAGTATTAAAGAATATAAACATTGTGTAATAACACATCTTCACCACTGGGGGCAGTCAAGTATTAAATAAGAGAATATAAACATTGTGTAATAACACATCTTCACCACTGGGGGCAGTCAAGTATTAAAGAATATAAACATTGTGTAATAACACATCTTCACCACTGGGGGTAGTCAAGTATTAAATAAGAGAATATAAACATTGTGTAATAACACATCTTCACCACTGGGGGCAGTCAAGCATTAAAGAATATAAACATTGTGTAATAACACATCTTCACCACTGGGGGCAGTCAAGTATTAAAGACTATAAACATTGTGTAATAACACATCTTCACCACTGGGGGCAGTCAAGTATTAAAGACTATAAACATTGTGTAATAACACATCTTCACCATTGGGGGCAGTCAAGTATTAAAGAATATAAACATTGTGTAATAACACATCTTCACCATTGGGGGTAGTCAAGTATTAAAGAATATAAACATTGTGTAATAACACATCTTCACCACTGGGGGCAGTCAAGTATTAAAGAATATAAACATTGTGTAATAACACATCTTCACCACTGGGGGCAGTCAAGTATTAAAGAATACAAACATTGTGTAATAACACATCTTCACCACTGGGGGCAGTCAAGTATTAAAGAATATAAACATTGTGTAATAACACATCTTCACCAATGGGGCAGTCAAGTATTAAAGAATATAAACATTGTGTAATAACACATCTTCACCACTGGGGGCAGTCAAGTATTAAAGACTATAAACATTGTGTAATAACACATCTTCACCACTGGGGGCAGTCAAGCATTAAATAAGAGAATATAAACATTGTGTAATAACACATCTTCACCACTGGGGGCAGTCAAGTATTAAATAAGAGAATATAAACATTGTGTAATAACACATCTTCACCACTGGGGGCAGTCAAGTATTAAAGAATATAAACATCGTGTAATAACACATCTTCACCACTGGGGGCAGTCAAGTATTAAAGAATATAAACATTGTGTAATAACACATCTTCACCACTGGGTCGGTCAAGTATTAAAGAATATAAACATTGTGTAATAACACATCTTCACCACTGGGGGCAGTCAAGTATTAAATAAAAGAATATAAACATTGTGTAATAACACATCTTCACCACTGGGGGCAGTCAAGTATTAAAGAATATAAACATGGTGTAATAACACATCTTCACCACTGGGGAGAGTCAAGTATTAAATAAGAGAATATAAACATTGTGTAATAACACATCTTCACCACTGGGGGCAGTCAAGCATTAAATAATATAAACATTGTGTAATAACACATCTTCACCACTGGGGGCAGTCAAGTATTAAAGACTATAAACATTGTGTAATAACACATCTTCACCACTGGGGGCAGTCAAGTATTAAAGACTATAAACATTGTGTAATAACACATCTTCACCACTGGGGGCAGTCAATTATTAAAGAATATAAACATTGTGTAATAACACATCTTCACCACTGGGGGTAGTCAAGTATTAAAGAATATAAACATTGTGTAATAACACATCTTCACCACTGGGGGCAGTCAAGTATTAAAGAATATAAACATTGTGTAATAACACATCTTCACCACTGGGGGCAGTCAAGTATTAAAGAATACAAACATTGTGTAATAACACATCTTCACCACTGGGGGCAGTCAAGTATTAAAGAATATAAACATTGTGTAATAACACATCTTCACCAATGGGGCAGTCAAGTATTAAAGAATATAAACATTGTGTAATAACACATCTTCACCACTGGGGGCAGTCAAGTATTAAAGAATTAAAACATTGTGTAATAACACATCTTCACCACTGGGGGCAGTCAAGTATTAAAGAATATAAACATTGTGTAATAACACATCTTCACCACTGGGGGCAGTCAAGTATTAAAGAATATAAACATTGTGTAATAACACATCTTCACCACTGGGGGCAGTCAAGGATTAAAGAATATAAACATTGTGTAATAACACATCTTCACCACTGGGGGCAGTCAAGTATTAAATAATATAAACATTGTGTAATAACACATCTTCACCACTGGGGGCAGTCAAGTATTAAAGAATATAAACATTGTGTAATAACACATCTTCACCACTGGGGGCGGTCAAGTATTAAAGAATATAAACATTGTGTAATAACACATCTTCACCACTGGGGGCAGTCAAGTATTAAATAAGAGAATATAAACATTGTGTAATAACACATCTTCACCACTGGGGGCGGTCAAGTATTAAAGAATATAAACATTGTGTAATAACACATCTTCACCACTGGGGGCAGTCAAGTATTAAATAATATAAACATTGTGTAATAACACATCTTCACCACTGGGGGCGGTCAAGTATTAAAGAATATAAACATTGTGTAATAAAACATCTTCACCACTGGGGGCGGTCAAGTATTAAAGAATATAAACATTGTGTAATAACACATCTTCACCACTGGGGGCGGTCAAGTATTAAAGAATATAAACATTGTGTAATAACACATCTTCACCACTGGGGGCAGTCAAGTATTAAATAAGAGAATATAAACATTGTGTAATAACACATCTTCACCACTGGGGGCAGTCAAGTATTAAAGAATATAAACATTGTGTAATAACACATCTTCACCACTGGGGGTAGTCAAGTATTAAAGAATATAAACATTGTGTAATAACACATCCTCACCACTGGGGGCAGTCAAGTATTAAAGAATATAAACATTGTGTAATAACACATCTTCACCACTGGGGGCAGTCAAGTATTAAATAAGAGAATATAAACATTGTGTAATAACACATCTTCACCACTGGGGGCAGTCAAGTATTAAAGAATATAAACATTGTGTAATAACACATCTTCACCACTGGGGGTAGTCAAGTATTAAAGACTATACACATTGTGTAATAACACATCTTCACCACTGGGGGCAGTCAAGTATTAAATAATATAAACATCGTGTAATAACACATCTTCACCACTGGGGGAAGTCAAGCATTAAATAAGAGAATATAAACATTGTGTAATAACACATCTTCACCACTGGGGGCAGTCAAGTATTAAATAAGAGAATATAAACATTGTGTAATAACACATCTTCACCACTGGGGGCAGTCAAGTATTAAATAAGAGAATATAAACATTGTGTAATAACACATCTTCACCACTGGGGGCAGTCAAGTATTAAAGAATACAAACATTGTGTAATGACACATCTTCACCACTGGGGGCAGTCAAGTATTAAAGAATATAAACATTGTGTAATAACACATCTTCACCAATGGGGCAGTCAAGTATTAAAGAATATAAACATTGTGTAATAACACATCTTCGCCACTGGGGGCAGTCAAGTATTAAAGACTATAAACATTGTGTAATAACACATCTTCACCACTGGGGGCAGTCAAGCATTAAATAAGAGAATATAAATATTGTGTAATAACACATCTTCACCACTGGGGGCAGTCAAGTATTAAATAAGAGAATATAAACATTGTGTAATAACACATCTTCACCACTGGGGGCAGTCAAGTATTAAAGAATATAAACATCGTGTAATAACACATCTTCACCACTGGGGGCAGTCAAGTATTAAAGAATACAAACATTGTGTAATAAAACATCTTCACCACTGGGGGCGGTCAAGTATTAAAGAATATAAACATTGTGTAATAACACATCTTCACCACTGGGGGCGGTCAAGTATTAAAGAATATAAACATTGTGTAATAACACATCTTCACCACTGGGGGCAGTCAAGTATTAAATAAGAGAATATAAACATTGTGTAATAACACATCTTCACCACTGGGGGCAGTCAAGTATTAAAGAATATAAACATTGTGTAATAACACATCTTCACCACTGGGGGTAGTCAAGTATTAAAGAATATAAACATTGTGTAATAACACATCCTCACCACTGGGGGCAGTCAAGTATTAAAGAATATAAACATTGTGTAATAACACATCTTCACCACTGGGGGCAGTCAAGTATTAAAGAATACAAACATTGTGTAATAACACATCTTCACCACTGGGGGCAGTCAAGTATTAAAGAATATAAACATTGTGTAATAACACATCTTCACCAATGGGGCAGTCAAGTATTAAGGAATATAAACATTGTGTAATAACACATCTTCACCACTGGGGGCAGTCAAGTATTAAAGAATTAAAACATTGTGTAATAACACATCTTCACCACTGGGGGAAGTCAAGTATTAAAGAATATAAACATTGTGTAATAACACATCTTCACCACTGGGGGCAGTCAAGTATTAAAGAATATAAACATTGTGTAATAACACATCTTCACCACTGGGGGCAGTCAAGGATTAAAGACTATAAACATTGTGTAATAACACATCTTCACCACTGGGGGCAGTCAAGCATTAATAAAGAGAATATAAAGATTGTGTAATAACACATCTTCACCACTGGGGGCAGTCAAGTATTAAATAAGAGAATATAAACATTGTGTAATAACACATCTTCACCACTGGGGGCAGTCAAGTATTAAAGAATATAAACATTGTGTAATAACACATCTTCACCACTGGGGGCAGTCAAGTATTAAATAATATAAACATTGTGTAATAACACATCTTCACCACTGGGGGCAGTCAAGTATTAAAGAATATAAACATTGTGTAATAACACATCTTCACCACTGGGGGCGGTCAAGTATTAAAGAATATAAACATTGTGTAATAACACATCTTCACCACTGGGGGCAGTCAAGTATTAAATAAGAGAATATAAACATTGTGTAATAACACATCTTCACCACTGGGGGCAGTCAAGTATTAAAGAATATAAACATTGTGTAATAACACATCTTCACCACTGGGGGTAGTCAAGTATTAAATAAGAGAATATAAACATTGTGTAATAACACATCTTCACCACTGGGGGCAGTCAAGCATTAAAGAATATAAACATTGTGTAATAACACATCTTCACCACTGGGGGCAGTCAAGTATTAAAGACTATAAACATTGTGTAATAACACATCTTCACCACTGGGGGCAGTCAAGTATTAAAGACTATAAACATTGTGTAATAACACATCTTCACCATTGGGGGCAGTCAAGTATTAAAGAATATAAACATTGTGTAATAACACATCTTCACCATTGGGGGTAGTCAAGTATTAAAGAATATAAACATTGTGTAATAACACATCTTCACCACTGGGGGCAGTCAAGTATTAAAGAATATAAACATTGTGTAATAACACATCTTCACCACTGGGGGCAGTCAAGTATTAAAGAATACAAACATTGTGTAATAACACATCTTCACCACTGGGGGCAGTCAAGTATTAAAGAATATAAACATTGTGTAATAACACATCTTCACCAATGGGGCAGTCAAGTATTAAAGAATATAAACATTGTGTAATAACACATCTTCACCACTGGGGGCAGTCAAGTATTAAAGACTATAAACATTGTGTAATAACACATCTTCACCACTGGGGGCAGTCAAGCATTAAATAAGAGAATATAAACATTGTGTAATAACACATCTTCACCACTGGGGGCAGTCAAGTATTAAATAAGAGAATATAAACATTGTGTAATAACACATCTTCACCACTGGGGGCAGTCAAGTATTAAAGAATATAAACATCGTGTAATAACACATCTTCACCACTGGGGGCAGTCAAGTATTAAAGAATATAAACATTGTGTAATAACACATCTTCACCACTGGGTCGGTCAAGTATTAAAGAATATAAACATTGTGTAATAACACATCTTCACCACTGGGGGCAGTCAAGTATTAAATAAAAGAATATAAACATTGTGTAATAACACATCTTCACCACTGGGGGCAGTCAAGTATTAAAGAATATAAACATGGTGTAATAACACATCTTCACCACTGGGGAGAGTCAAGTATTAAATAAGAGAATATAAACATTGTGTAATAACACATCTTCACCACTGGGGGCAGTCAAGCATTAAATAATATAAACATTGTGTAATAACACATCTTCACCACTGGGGGCAGTCAAGTATTAAAGACTATAAACATTGTGTAATAACACATCTTCACCACTGGGGGCAGTCAAGTATTAAAGACTATAAACATTGTGTAATAACACATCTTCACCACTGGGGGCAGTCAATTATTAAAGAATATAAACATTGTGTAATAACACATCTTCACCACTGGGGGTAGTCAAGTATTAAAGAATATAAACATTGTGTAATAACACATCTTCACCACTGGGGGCAGTCAAGTATTAAAGAATATAAACATTGTGTAATAACACATCTTCACCACTGGGGGCAGTCAAGTATTAAAGAATACAAACATTGTGTAATAACACATCTTCACCACTGGGGGCAGTCAAGTATTAAAGAATATAAACATTGTGTAATAACACATCTTCACCAATGGGGCAGTCAAGTATTAAAGAATATAAACATTGTGTAATAACACATCTTCACCACTGGGGGCAGTCAAGTATTAAAGAATTAAAACATTGTGTAATAACACATCTTCACCACTGGGGGCAGTCAAGTATTAAAGAATATAAACATTGTGTAATAACACATCTTCACCACTGGGGGCAGTCAAGTATTAAAGAATATAAACATTGTGTAATAACACATCTTCACCACTGGGGGCAGTCAAGGATTAAAGAATATAAACATTGTGTAATAACACATCTTCACCACTGGGGGCAGTCAAGTATTAAATAATATAAACATTGTGTAATAACACATCTTCACCACTGGGGGCAGTCAAGTATTAAAGAATATAAACATTGTGTAATAACACATCTTCACCACTGGGGGCGGTCAAGTATTAAAGAATATAAACATTGTGTAATAACACATCTTCACCACTGGGGGCAGTCAAGTATTAAATAAGAGAATATAAACATTGTGTAATAACACATCTTCACCACTGGGGGCAGTCAAGTATTAAAGAATATAAACATTGTGTAATAACACATCTTCACCACTGGGGGTAGTCAAGTATTAAATAAGAGAATATAAACATTGTGTAATAACACATCTTCACCACTGGGGGCAGTCAAGCATTAAAGAATATAAACATTGTGTAATAACACATCTTCACCACTGGGGGCAGTCAAGTATTAAAGACTATAAACATTGTGTAATAACACATCTTCACCACTGGGGGCAGTCAAGTATTAAAGACTATAAACATTCTGTAATAACACATCTTCACCATTGGGGGCAGTCAAGTATTAAAGAATATAAACATTGTGTAATAACACATCTTCACCATTGGGGGCAGTCAAGTATTAAAGAATATAAACATTGTGTAATAACACATCTTCACCACTGGGGGCAGTCAAGTATTAAAGAATACAAACATTGTGTAATAACACATCTTCACCACTGGGGGCAGTCAAGTATTAAAGAATATAAACATTGTGTAATAACACATCTTCACCAATGGGGCAGTCAAGTATTAAAGAATATAAACATTGTGTAATAACACATCTTCACCACTGGGGGCAGTCAAGTATTAAAGACTATAAACATTGTGTAATAACACATCTTCACCACTGGGGGCAGTCAAGCATTAAATAAGAGAATATAAACATTGTGTAATAACACATCTTCACCACTGGGGGCAGTCAAGTATTAAATAAGAGAATATAAACATTGTGTAATAACACATCTTCACCACTGGGGGCAGTCAAGTATTAAAGAATATAAACATCGTGTAATAACACATCTTCACCACTGGGGGCAGTCAAGTATTAAAGAATATAAACATTGTGTAATAACACATCTTCACCACTGGGTCGGTCAAGTATTAAATAATATAAACATTGTGTAATAACACATCTTCACCACTGGGGGCAGTCAAGTATTAAATAAAAGAATATAAACATTGTGTAATAACACATCTTCACCACTGGGGGCAGTCAAGTATTAAAGAATATAAACATGGTGTAATAACACATCTTCACCACTGGGGAGAGTCAAGTATTAAATAAGAGAATATAAACATTGTGTAATAACACATCTTCACCACTGGGGGCAGTCAAGCATTAAATAATATAAACATTGTGTAATAACACATCTTCACCACTGGGGGCAGTCAAGTATTAAAGACTATAAACATTGTGTAATAACACATATTCACCACTGGGGGCAGTCAAGTATTAAAGACTATAAACATTGTGTAATAACACATCTTCACCACTGGGGGCAGTCAATTATTAAAGAATATAAACATTGTGTAATAACACATCTTCACCACTGGGGGTAGTCAAGTATTAAATAATATAAACATCGTGTAGTAACACATCTTCACCACTGGGGGCAGTCAAGCATTAAAGAATATAAACATTGTGTAATAACACATCTTCACCACTGGGGGCAGTCAAGTATTAAAGACTATAAACATTGTGTAATAACACATCTTCACCACTGGGGGCAGTCAAGTATTAAAGAATATAAACATTGTGTAATAACACATCTTCACCACTGGGGGCAGTCAAGTATTAAAGAATATAAACATTGTGTAATAACACATCTTCACCAATGGGGCAGTCAAGTATTAAAGACTATAAACATTGTGTAATAACACATCTTTACCACTGGGGGTAGTCAAGTATTAAAGACTATAAACATTGTGTAATAACACATCTTCACCACTGGGGGCAGTCAAGTATTAAATAATATAAACATCGTGTAATAACACATCTTCACCACTGGGGGCAGTCAAGCATTAAATAAGAGAATATAAACATTGTGTAATAACACATCTTCACCACTGGGGGCAGTCAAGTATTAAATAAGAGAATATAAACATTGTGTAATAACACATTTTCACCACTGGGGGCAGTCAAGTATTAAAGAATATAAACATTGTGTAATAACACATCTTCACCACTGGGGGCAGTCAAGTATTAAATAATACAAACATTGTGTAATAACACATCTTCACCACTGGGGGCAGTCAAGTATTAAAGAATATAAACATTGTGTAATAACACATTTTCACCAATGGGGCAGTCAAGTATTAAAGAATATAAACATTGTGTAATAACACATCTTCACCAGTGGGGGCAGTCAAGTATTAAAGACTATAAACATTGTGTAATAACACATCTTCACCACTGGGGGCAGTCAAGTATTAAATAAGAGAATATAAACATTGTGTAATAACACATCTTCACCACTGGGGGCAGTCAAGTATTAAAGAATATAAACATCGTGTAATAACACATCTTCACCACTGGGGGCAGTCAAGTATTAAAGAATATAAACATTGTGTAATAACACATCTTCACCACTGGGGGCGGTCAAGTATTAAAGAATATAAACATTGTGTAATAACACATCTTCACCACTGGGGGCAGTCAAGTATTAAATAAGAGAATATACACATTGTGTAATAACACATCTTCACCACTGGGGGCAGTCAAGTATTAAAGAATATAAACATTGTGTAATAACACATCTTCACCACTGGGGGCAGTCAAGTATTAAATAAGAGAATATAAACATTGTGTAATAACACATCTTCACCACTGGGGGCAGTCAAGCATTAAAGAATATAAACATTGTGTAATAACACATCTTCACCACTGGGGGCAGTCAAGTATTAAAGACTATAAACATTGTGTAATAACACATCTTCACCACTGGGGGCAGTCAAGTATTAAAGACTATAAACATTGTGTAATAACACATCTTCACCACTGGGGGCAGTCAAGTATTAAAGAATATAAACATTGTCTAATAACACATCTTCACCACTGGGGGTAGTCAAGTATTAAAGAATATAAACATTGTGTAATAACACATCTTCACCACTGGGGGCAGTCAAGTATTAAAGAATATAAACATTGTGTAATAACACATCTTCACCACTGGGGGTAGTCAAGTATTAAAGAATACAAACATTGTGTAATAACACATCTTCACCACTGGGGGCAGTCAAGTATTAAAGAATATAAACATTGTGTAATAACACATCTTCACCAATGGGGCAGTCAAGTATTAAAGAATATAAACATTGTGTAATAACACATCTTCACCACTGGGTGCAGTCAAGTATTAAAGACTATAAACATTGTGTAATAACACATCTTCACCACTGGGGGCAGTCAAGCATTAAATAAGAGAATATAAACATTGTGTAATAACACATCTTCACCACTGGGGGCAGTCAAGTATTAAATAAGAGAATATAAACATTGTGTAATAACACATCTTCACCACTGGGGGCAGTCAAGTATTAAAGAATATAAACATCGTGTAATAACGCATCTTCACCACTGGGGGCAGTCAAGTATTAAAGAATATAAACATTGTGTAATAACACATCTTCACCACTGGGGGCGGTCAAGTATTAAAGAATATAAACATTGTGTAATAACACATCTTCACCACTGGGGGCAGTCAAGTATTAAATAAGAGAATATAAACATTGTGTAATAACACATCTTCACCACTGGGGGCAGTCAAGTATTAAAGAATATAAACATGGTGTAATAACACATCTTCACCACTGGGGGCAGTCAAGTATTAAATAAGAGAATATAAACATTGTGTAATAACACATCTTCACCACTGGGGGCAGTCAAGCATTAAAGAATATAAACATTGTGTAATAACACATCTTCACCACTGCGGGCAGTCAAGTATTAAAGACTATAAACATTGTGTAATAACACATCTTCACCACTGGGGGCAGTCAAGTATTAAAGACTATAAACATTGTGTAATAACACATCTTCACCACTGGGGGCAGTCAAGTATTAAAGAATATAAACATTGTGTAATAACACATCTTCACCACTGGGGGCAGTCAAGTATTAAAGAATATAAACATTGTGTAATAACACATCTTCACCACTGGGGGCAGTCAAGTATTAAAGAATATAAACATGGTGTAATAACACATCTTCACCACTGGGGAGAGTCAAGTATTAAATAAGAGAATATAAACATTGTGTAATAACACATCTTCACCACTGGGGGCAGTCAAGCATTAAATAATATAAACATTGTGTAATAACACATCTTCACCACTGGGGGCAGTCAAGTATTAAAGACTATAAACATTGTGTAATAACACATCTTCACCACTGGGGGCAGTCAAGTATTAAAGACTATAAACATTGTGTAATAACACATCTTCACCACTGGGGGCAGTCAATTATTAAAGAATATAAACATTGTTTAATAACACATCTTCACCACTGGGGGTAGTCAAGTATTAAATAATATAAACATCGTGTAGTAACACATCTTCACCACTGGGGGCAGTCAAGCATTAAAGAATATAAACATTGTGTAATAACACATCTTCACCACTGGGGGCAGTCAAGTATTAAAGACTATAAACATTGTGTAATAACACATCTTCACCACTGGGGGCAGTCAAGTATTAAAGAATATAAACATTGTGTAATAACACATCTTCACCACTGGGGGCAGTCAAGTATTAAAGAATATAAACATTGTGTAATAACACATCTTTACCACTGGGGGTAGTCAAGTATTAAAGACTATAAACATTGTGTAATAACACATCTTCACCACTGGGGGAAGTCAAGTATTAAATAATATAAACATCGTGTAATAACACATCTTCACCACTGGGGGCAGTCAAGCATTAAATAAGAGAATATAAACATTGTGTAATAAAACATCTTCACCACTGGGGGCAGTCAAGTATTAAATAAGAGAATATAAACATTGTGTAATAACACATTTTCACCACTGGGGGCAGTCAAGTATTAAATAAGACAATATAAACATTGTGTAATAACACATCTTCACCACTGGGGGCAGTCAAGCATTAAAGAATATAAACATTGTGTAATAACACATCTTCACCACTGGGGGCAGTCAAGTATTAAAGACTATAAACATTGTGTAATAACACATCTTCACCACTGGGGGCAGTCAAGTATTAAAGACTATAAACATTGTGTAATAACACATCTTCACCACTGGGGGCAGTCAAGTATTAAAGAATATAAACATTGTGTAATAACACATCTTCACCACTGGGGGTAGTCAAGTATTAAAGAATATAAACATTGTGTAATAACACATCTTCACCACTGGGGGCAGTCAAGTATTAAAGAATATAAACATTGTGTAATAACACATCTTCACCACTGGGGGCAGTCAAGTATTAAAGAATACAAACATTGTGTAATAACACATCTTCACCACTGGGGGCAGTCAAGTATTAAAGAATATAAACATTGTGTAATAACACATCTTCACCAATGGGGCAGTCAAGTATTAAAGAATATAAACATTGTGTAATAACACATCTTCACCACTGGGGGCAGTCAAGTATTAAAGAATTAAAACATTGTGTAATAACACATCTTCACCACTGGGGGCAGTCAAGTATTAAAGAATATAAACATTGTGTAATAACACATCTTCACCACTGGGGGCAGTCAAGTATTAAATAATATAAACATTGTGTAATAACACATCTTCACCACTGGGGGCAGTCAAGTATTAAAGAATATAAACATTGTGTAATAACACATCTTCACCACTGGGGGCGGTCAAGTATTAAAGAATATAAACATTGTGCAATAACACATCTTCACCACTGGGGGCAGTCAAGTATTAAATAAGAGAATATAAACATTGTGTAATAACACATCTTCACCACTGGGGGCAGTCAAGTATTAAAGAATATAAACATTGTGTAATAACACATCTTCACCACTGGGGGTAGTCAAGTATTAAATAAGAGAATATAAACATTGTGTAATAACATATCTTCACCACTGGGGGCAGTCAAGCATTAAAGAATATAAACATTGTGTAATAACACATCTTCACCACTGGGGGCAGTCAAGTATTAAAGACTATAAACATTGTGTAATAACACATCTTCACCACTGGGGGCAGTCAAGTATTAAAGACTATAAACATTGTGTAATAACACATCTTCACCATTGGGGGCAGTCAAGTATTAAAGAATATAAACATTGTGTAATAACACATCTTCACCATTGGGGGTAGTCAAGTATTAAAGAATATAAACATTGTGTAATAACACATCTTCACCACTGGGGGCAGTCAAGTATTAAAGAATATAAACATTGTGTAATAACACATCTTCACCACTGGGGGCAGTCAAGTATTAAAGAATACAAACATTGTGTAATAACACATCTTCACCACTGGGGGCAGTCAAGTATTAAAGAATATAAACATTGTGTAATAACACATCTTCACCAATGGGGCAGTCAAGTATTAAAGAATATAAACATTGTGTAATAACACATCTTCACCACTGGGGGCAGTCAAGTATTAAAGACTATAAACATTGTGTAATAACACATCTTCACCACTGGGGGCAGTCAAGCATTAAATAAGAGAATATAAACATTGTGTAATAACACATCTTCACCACTGGGGGCAGTCAAGTATTAAATAAGAGAATATAAACATTGTGTAATAACACATCTTCACCACTGGGGGCAGTCAAGTATTAAAGAATATAAACATCGTGTAATAACACATCTTCACCACTGGGGGCAGTCAAGTATTAAAGAATATAAACATTGTGTAATAACACATCTTCACCACTGGGTCGGTCAAGTATTAAAGAATATAAACATTGTGTAATAACACATCTTCACCACTGGGGGCAGTCAAGTATTAAATAAAAGAATATAAACATTGTGTAATAACACATCTTCACCACTGGGGGCAGTCAAGTATTAAAGAATATAAACATGGTGTAATAACACATCTTCACCACTGGGGAGAGTCAAGTATTAAATAAGAGAATATAAACATTGTGTAATAACACATCTTCACCACTGGGGGCAGTCAAGCATTAAATAATATAAACATTGTGTAATAACACATCTTCACCACTGGGGGCAGTCAAGTATTAAAGACTATAAACATTGTGTAATAACACATCTTCACCACTGGGGGCAGTCAAGTATTCAAGACTATAAACATTGTGTAATAACACATCTTCACCACTGGGGGCAGTCAATTATTAAAGAATATAAACATTGTGTAATAACACATCTTCACCTTTGGGGGTAGTCAAGTATTAAATAATATAAACATCGTGTAGTAACACATCTTCACCACTGGGGGCAGTCAAGCATTAAAGAATATAAACATTGTGTAATAACACATCTTCACCACTGGGGGCAGTCAAGTATTAAAGACTATAAACATTGTGTAATAACACATCTTCACCACTGGGGGAAGTCAAGTATTAAAGAATATAAACATTGTGTAATAACACATCTTCACCACTGGGGGCAGTCAAGTATTAAAGAATATAAACATTGTGTAATAACACATCTTCACCAATGGGGCAGTCAAGTATTAAAGACTATAAACATTGTGTAATAACACATCTTTACCACTGGGGGTAGTCAAGTATTAAAGACTATAAACATTGTGTAATAACACATCTTCACCACTGGGGGCAGTCAAGTATTAAATAATATAAACATCGTGTAATAACACATCTTCACCACTGGGGGCAGTCAAGCATTAAATAAGAGAATATAAACATTGTGTAATAACACATCTTCACCACTGGGGGCAGTCAAGTATTAAATAAGAGAATATAAACATTGTGTAATAACACATTTTCACCACTGGGGGCAGTCAAGTATTAAAGAATATAAACATTGTGTAATAACACATCTTCACCACTGGGGGCAGTCAAGTATTAAAGAATACAAACATTGTGTAATAACACATCTTCACCACTGGGGGCAGTCAAGTATTAAAGAATATAAACATTGTGTAATAACACATCTTCACCAATGGGGCAGTCAAGTATTAAAGAATATAAACATTGTGTAATAACACATCTTCACCACTGGGGGCAGTCAAGTATTAAAGAATTAAAACATTGTGTAATAACACATCTTCACCACTGGGGGCAGTCAAGTATTAAAGAATATAAACATTGTGTAATAACACATCTTCACCACTGGGGGCAGTCAAGTATTAAAGAATATAAACATTGTGTAATAACACATCT
The DNA here is from genome assembly GCF_033978785.1 of Entelurus aequoreus. NCBI lineage: Eukaryota > Metazoa > Chordata > Actinopteri > Syngnathiformes > Syngnathidae > Entelurus > Entelurus aequoreus. Next base: position 7,154,976 of record NC_084743.1, read on the forward strand.
TCACCACTGGGGGCAGTCAAGGATTAAAGATTATAAACATTGTGTAATAACACATCTTCACCACTGGGGGCAGTCAAGCATTAAATAAGAGAATATAAACATTGTGTAATAACACATCTTCACCACTGGGGGCAGTGAAGTATTAAATAAGAGAATATAAACATTGTGTAATAACACATCTTCACCACTGGGGGCAGTCAAGTATTAAAGAATATAAACATTGTGTAATAACACATCTTCACCACTGGGGGCAGTCAAGTATTAAATAATATAAACATTGTGTAATAACACATCTTCACCACTGGGGGCAGTCAAGTATTAAAGAATATAAACATTGTGTAATAACACATCTTCACCACTGGGGGCGGTCAAGTATTAAAGAATATAAACATTGTGTAATAACACATCTTCACCACTGGGGGCAGTCAAGTATTAAATAAGAGAATATAAACATTGTGTAATAACACATCTTCACCACTGGGGGCAGTCAAGTATTAAAGAATATAAACATTGTGTAATAACACATCTTCACCACTGGGGGTAGTCAAGTATTAAATAAGAGAATATAAACATTGTGTAATAACACATCTTCACCACTGGGGGCAGTCAAGCATTAAAGAATATAAACATTGTGTAATAACACATCTTCACCACTGGGGGCAGTCAAGTATTAAAGACTATAAACATTGTGTAATAACACTTCTTCACCACTGGGGGCAGTCAAGTATTAAAGACTATAAACATTGTGTAATAACACATCTTCACCATTGGGGGCAGTCAAGTATTAAAGAATATAAACATTGTGTAATAACACATCTTCACCATTGGGGGTAGTCAAGTATTAAAGAATATAAACATTGTGTAATAACACATCTTCACCACTGGGGGCAGTCAAGTATTAAAGAATATAAACATTGTGTAATAACACATCTTCACCACTGGGGGCAGTCAAGTATTAAAGAATACAAACATTGTGTAATAACACATCTTCACCACTGGGGGCAGTCAAGTATTAAAGAATATAAACATTGTGTAATAACACATCTTCACCAATGGGGCAGTCAAGTATTAAAGAATATAAACATTGTGTAATAACACATCTTCACCACTGGGGGCAGTCAAGTATTAAAGACTATAAACATTGTGTAATAACACATCTTCACCACTGAGGGCAGTCAAGCATTAAATAAGAGAATACAAACATTGTGTAATAACACATCTTCACCACTGGGGGCAGTCAAGTATTAAATAAGAGAATATAAACATTGTGTAATAACACATCTTCACCACTGGGGGCAGTCAAGTATTAAAGAATATAAACATCGTGTAATAACACATCTTCACCACTGGGGGCAGTCAAGTATTAAAGAATATAAACATTGTGTAATAACACATCTTCACCACTGGGTCGGTCAAGTATTAAAGAATATAAACATTGTGTAATAACACATCTTCACCACTGGGGGCAGTCAAGTATTAAAGACTATAAACATTGTGTAATAACACATCTTCACCACTGCGGGCAGTCAAGTATTAAAGACTATAAACATTGTGTAATAACACATCTTCACCACTGGGGGCAGTCAAGTATTAAAGACTATAAACATTGTGTAATAACACATCTTCACCACTGGGGGCAGTCAAGTATTAAAGAATATAAACATTGTGTAATAACACATCTTCACCACTGGGGGCAGTCAAGTATTAAAGAATATAAACATTGTGTAATAACACATCTTCACCACTGGGGGCAGTCAAGTATTAAAGAATATAAACATGGTGTAATAACACATCTTCACCACTGGGGAGAGTCAAGTATTAAATAAGAGAATATAAACATTGTGTAATAACACATCTTCACCACTGGGGGCAGTCAAGCATTAAATAATATAAACATTGTGTAATAACACATCTTCACCACTGGGGGCAGTCAAGTATTAAAGACTATAAACATTGTGTAATAACACATCTTCACCACTGGGGGCAGTCAAGTATTAAAGACTATAAACATTGTGTAATAACACATCTTCACCACTGGGGGCAGTCAATTATTAAAGAATATAAACATTGTTTAATAACACATCTTCACCACTGGGGGTAGTCAAGTATTAAATAATATAAACATCGTGTAGTAACACATCTTCACCACTGGGGGCAGTCAAGCATTAAAGAATATAAACATTGTGTAATAACACATCTTCACCACTGGGGGCAGTCAAGTATTAAAGACTATAAACATTGTGTAATAACACATCTTCACCACTGGGGGCAGTCAAGTATTAAAGAATATAAACATTGTGTAATAACACATCTTCACCACTGGGGGCAGTCAAGTATTAAAGAATATAAACATTGTGTAATAACACATCTTTACCACTGGGGGTAGTCAAGTATTAAAGACTATAAACATTGTGTAATAACACATCTTCACCACTGGGGGAAGTCAAGTATTAAATAATATAAACATCGTGTAATAACACATCTTCACCACTGGGGGCAGTCAAGCATTAAATAAGAGAATATAAACATTGTGTAATAAAACATCTTCACCACTGGGGGCAGTCAAGTATTAAATAAGAGAATATAAACATTGTGTAATAACACATTTTCACCACTGGGGGCAGTCAAGTATTAAATAAGACAATATAAACATTGTGTAATAACACATCTTCACCACTGGGGGCAGTCAAGTATTAAAGAATATAAACATTGTGTAATAACACATCTTCACCACTGGGGGTAGTCAAGTATTAAAGACTATACACATTGTGTAATAACACATCTTCACCACTGGGGGCAGTCAAGTATTAAATAATATAAACATCGTGTAATAACACATCTTCACCACTGGGGGAAGTCAAGCATTAAATAAGAGAATATAAACATTGTGTAATAACACATCTTCACCACTGGGGGCAGTCAAGTATTAAATAAGAGAATATAAACATTGTGTAATAACACATCTTCACCACTGGGGGCAGTCAAGTATTAAAGAATATAAACATTGTGTAATAACACATCTTCACCACTGGGGGCAGTCAAGTATTAAAGAATACAAACATTGTGTAATGACACATCTTCACCACTGGGGGCAGTCAAGTATTAAAGAATATAAACATTGTGTAATAACACATTTTCACCAATGGGGCAGTCAAGTATTAAAGAATATAAACATTGTGTAATAACACATCTTCACCACTGGGGGCAGTCAAGTATTAAAGACTATAAACATTGTGTAATAACACATCTTCACCACTGGGGGCAGTCAAGCATTAAATAAGAGAATATAAATATTGTGTAATAACACATCTTCACCACTGGGGGCAGTCAAGTATTAAATAAGAGAATATAAACATTGTGTAATAACACATCTTCACCACTGGGGGCAGTCAAGTATTAAAGAATATAAACATCGTGTAATAACACATCTTCACCACTGGGGGCAGTCAAGTATTAAAGAATACAAACATTGTGTAATAAAACATCTTCACCACTGGGGGCGGTCAAGTATTAAAGAATATAAACATTGTGTAATAACACATCTTCACCACTGGGGGCGGTCAAGTATTAAAGAATATAAACATTGTGTAATAACACATCTTCACCACTGGGGGCAGTCAAGTATTAAATAAGAGAATATAAACATTGTGTAATAACACATCTTCACCACTGGGGGCAGTCAAGTATTAAAAAATATAAACATTGTGTAATAACACATCTTCACCACTGGGGGCAGTCAAGTATTAAATAAGAGAATATAAACATTGTGTAATAACACATCTTCACCACTGGGGGCAGTCAAGCATTAAAGAATATAAACATTGTGTAATAACACATATTCACCACTGGGGGCAGTCAAGTATTAAAGACTATAAACATTGTGTAATAACACATCTTCACCACTGGGGGCAGTCAAGTATTAAAGACTATAAACATTGTGTAATAACACATCTTCACCACTGGGGGCAGTCAAGTATTAAAGAATATAAACATTGTGTAATAACACATCTTCACCACTGGGGGTAGTCAAGTATTAAAGAATATAAACATTGTGTAATAACACATCTTCACCACTGGGGGCAGTCAAGTATTAAAGAATATAAACATTGTGTAATAACACATCTTCATCACTGGGGGCAGTCAAGTATTAAAGAATACAAACATTGTGTAATAACACATCTTCACCACTGGGGGCAGTCAAGTATTAAAGAATATAAACATTGTGTAATAACACATCTTCACCAATGGGGCAGTCAAGTATTAAAGAATATAAACATTGTGTAATAACACATCTTCACCACTGGGGGCAGTCAAGTATTAAAGAATTAAAACATTGTGTAATAACACATCTTCACCACTGGGGGCAGTCAAGTATTAAAGAATATAAACATTGTGTAATAACACATCTTCACCACTGGGGGCAGTCAAGTATTAAAGAATATAAACATTGTGTAATAACACATCTTCACCACTGGGGGCAGTCAAGGATTAAAGACTATAAACATTGTGTAATAACACATCTTCACCACTGGGGGCAGTCAAGCATTAAATAAGAGAATATAAACATTGTGTAATAACACATCTTCACCACTGGGGGCAGTCAAGTATTAAATAAGAGAATATAAACATTGTGTAATAACACATCTTCACCACTGGGGGCAGTCAAGTATTAAAGAATATAAACATTGTGTAATAACACATCTTCACCACTGGGGGCAGTCAAGTATTAAATAATATAAACATTGTGTAATAACACATCTTCACCACTGGGGGCAGTCAAGTATTAAAGAATATAAACATTGTGTAATAACACATCTTCACCACTGGGGGCGGTCAAGTATTAAAGAATATAAACATTGTGTAATAACACATCTTCACCACTGGGGGCAGTCAAGTATTAAATAAGAGAATATAAACATTGTGTAATAACACATCTTCACCACTGGGGGCAGTCAAGTATTAAAGAATATAAACATTGTGTAATAACACATCTTCACCACTGGGGGTAGTCAAGTATTAAATAAGAGAATATAAACATTGTGTAATAACATATCTTCACCACTGGGGGCAGTCAAGCATTAAAGAATATAAACATTGTGTAATAACACATCTTCACCACTGGGGGCAGTCAAGTATTAAAGACTATAAACATTGTGTAATAACACATCTTCACCAATGGGGGCAGTCAAGTATTAAAGACTATAAACATTGTGTAATAACACATCTTCACCATTGGGGGCAGTCAAGTATTAAAGAATATAAACATTGTGTAATAACACATCTTCACCATTGGGGGTAGTCAAGTATTAAAGAATATAAACATTGTGTAATAACACATCTTCACCACTGGGGGCAGTCAAGTATTAAAGAATATAAACATTGTGTAATAACACATCTTCACCACTGGGGGCAGTCAAGTATTAAAGAATACAAACATTGTGTAATAACACATCTTCACCACTGGGGGCAGTCAAGTATTAAAGAATATAAACATTGTGTAATAACACATCTTCACCAATGGGGCAGTCAAGTATTAAAGAATATAAACATTGTGTAATAACACATCTTCACCACTGGGGGCAGTCAAGTATTAAAGACTATAAACATTGTGTAATAACACATCTTCACCACTGGGGGCAGTCAAGCATTAAATAAGAGAATATAAACATTGTGTAATAACACATCTTCACCACTGGGGGCAGTCAAGTATTAAATAAGAGAATATAAACATTGTGTAATAACACATCTTCACCACTGGGGGCAGTCAAGTATTAAAGAATATAAACATCGTGTAATAACACATCTTCACCACTGGGGGCAGTCAAGTATTAAAGAATATAAACATTGTGTAATAACACATCTTCACCACTGGGTCGGTCAAGTATTAAAGAATATAAACATTGTGTAATAACACATCTTCACCACTGGGGGCAGTCAAGTATTAAATAAAAGAATATAAACATTGTGTAATAACACATCTTCACCACTGGGGGCAGTCAAGTATTAAAGAATATAAACATGGTGTAATAACACATCTTCACCACTGGGGAGAGTCAAGTATTAAATAAGAGAATATAAACATTGTGTAATAACACATCTTCACCACTGGGGGCAGTCAAGCATTAAATAATATAAACATTGTGTAATAACACATCTTCACCACTGGGGGCAGTCAAGTATTAAAGACTATAAACATTGTGTAATAACACATCTTCACCACTGGGGGCAGTCAAGTATTCAAGACTATAAACATTGTGTAATAACACATCTTCACCACTGGGGGCAGTCAATTATTAAAGAATATAAACATTGTGTAATAACACATCTTCACCACTGGGGGTAGTCAAGTATTAAATAATATAAACATCGTGTAGTAACACATCTTCACCACTGGGGGCAGTCAAGCATTAAAGAATATAAACATTGTGTAATAACACATCTTCACCACTGGGGGCAGTCAAGTATTAAAGACTATAAACATTGTGTAATAACACATCTTCACCACTGGGGGAAGTCAAGTATTAAAGAATATAAACATTGTGTAATAACACATCTTCACCACTGGGGGCAGTCAAGTATTAAAGAATATAAACATTGTGTAATAACACATCTTCACCAATGGGGCAGTCAAGTATTAAAGACTATAAACATTGTGTAATAACACATCTTTACCACTGGGGGTAGTCAAGTATTAAAGACTATAAACATTGTGTAATAACACATCTTCACCACTGGGGGCAGTCAAGTATTAAATAATATAAACATCGTGTAATAACACATCTTCACCACTGGGGGCAGTCAAGCATTAAATAAGAGAATATAAACATTGTGTAATAACACATCTTCACCACTGGGGGCAGTCAAGTATTAAATAAGAGAATATAAACATTGTGTAATAACACATTTTCACCACTGGGGGCAGTCAAGTATTAAAGAATATAAACATTGTGTAATAACACATCTTCACCACTGGGGGCAGTCAAGTATTAAAGAATACAAACATTGTGTAATAACACATCTTCACCACTGGGGGCAGTCAAGTATTAAAGAATATAAACATTGTGTAATAACACATCTTCACCAATGGGGCAGTCAAGTATTAAAGAATATAAACATTGTGTAATAACACATCTTCACCACTGGGGGCAGTCAAGTATTAAAGAATTAAAACATTGTGTAATAACACATCTTCACCACTGGGGGCAGTCAAGTATTAAAGAATATAAACATTGTGTAATAACACATCTTCACCACTGGGGGCAGTCAAGTATTAAAGAATATAAACATTGTGTAATAACACATCTTCACCACTGGGGGCAGTCAAGGATTAAAGACTATAAACATTGTGTAATAACACATCTTCACCACTGGGGGCAGTCAAGCATTAAATAAGAGAATATAAACATTGTGTAATAACACATCTTCACCACTGGGGGCAGTGAAGTATTAAATAAGAGAATATAAACATTGTGTAATAACACATCTTCACCACTGGGGGCAGTCAAGTATTAAAGAATATAAACATTGTGTAATAACACATCTTCACCACTGGGGGCAGTCAAGTATTAAATAATATAAACATTGTGTAATAACACATCTTCACCACTGGGGGCAGTCAAGTATTAAAGAATATAAACATTGTGTAATAACACATCTTCACCACTGGGGGCGGTCAAGTATTAAAGAATATAAACATTGTGTAATAACACATCTTCACCACTGGGGGCAGTCAAGTATTAAATAAGAGAATATAAACATTGTGTAATAACACATCTTCACCACTGGCGGCAGTCAAGTATTAAAGAATATAAACATTGTGTAATAGCACATCTTCACCACTGGGGGTAGTCAAGTATTAAATAAGAGAATATAAACATTGTGTAATAACACATCTTCACCACTGGGGGCAGTCAAGCATTAAAGAATATAAACATTGTGTAATAACACATCTTCACCACTGGGGGCAGTCAAGTATTAAAGAATACAAACATTGTGTAATAACACATCTTCACCACTGGGGGCAGTCAAGTATTAAAGAATATAAACATTGTGTAATAACACATCTTCACCAATGGGGCAGTCAAGTATTAAAGAATATAAACATTGTGTAATAACACATCTTCACCACTGGGGGCAGTCAAGTATTAAAGACTATAAACATTGTGTAATAACACATCTTCACCACTGAGGGCAGTCAAGCATTAATAAGAGAATATAAACATTGTGTAATAACACATCTTCACCACTGGGGGCAGTCAAGTATTAAATAAGAGAATATAAACATTGTGTAATAACACATCTTCACCACTGGGGCAGTCAAGTATTAAAGAATATAAACATCGTGTAATAACACATCTTCACCACTGGGGGCAGTCAAGTATTAAAGAATATAAACATTGTGTAATAACACATCTTCACCACTGGGTCGGTCAAGTATTAAAGAATATAAACATTGTGTAATAACACATCTTCACCACTGGGGGCAGTCAAGTATTAAAGACTATAAACATTGTGTAATAACACATCTTCACCACTGGGGGCAGTCAAGTATTAAAGAATATAAACATTGTGTAATAACACATCTTCACCACTGGGGGCAGTCAAGTATTAAAGAATATAAACATTGTGTAATAACACATCTTCACCACTGGGGGCATTTAAGTATTAAATAAGAGAATATAAACATTGTGTAATAACACATCTTCACCACTGGGGGCAGTCAAGCATTAACAAATATAAACATTGTGTAATAACACATCTTCACCACTGGGGGCAGTCAAGTATTAAAGACTATAAACATTGTGTAATAACACATCTTCACCACTGGGGGCAGTCAAGTATTAAAGAATATAAACATTGTGTAATAACACATCTTCACCACTGGGGGCAGTCAAGTATTAAATAATATAAACATTGTGTAATAACACATCTTCACCACTGGGGGCAGTCAAGTATTAAAGAATATAAACATTGTGTAATAACACATCTTCACCACTGGGGGCGGTCAAGTATTAAAGAATATAAACATTGTGTAATAACACATCTTCACCACTGGGGGCAGTCAAGTATTAAATAAGAGAATATAAACATTGTGTAATAACACATCTTCACCACTGGGGGCAGTCAAGTATTAAAGAATATAAACATTGTGTAATAACACATCTTCACCACTGGGGGTAGTCAAGTATTAAATAAGAGAATATAAACATTGTGTAATAACACATCTTCACCACTGGGGGCAGTCAAGCATTAAAGAATATAAACATTGTGTAATAACACATCTTCACCACTGGGGGCAGTCAAGTATTAAAGACTATAAACATTGTGTAATAACACATCTTCACCACTGGGGGCAGTCAAGTATTAAAGACTATAAACATTGTGTAATAACACATCTTCACCATTGGGGGCAGTCAAGTATTAAAGAATATAAACATTGTGTAATAACACATCTTCACCATTGGGGGTAGTCAAGTATTAAAGAATATAAACATTGTGTAATAACACATCTTCACCACTGGGGGCAGTCAAGTATTAAAGAATATAAACATTGTGCAATAACACATCTTCACCACTGGGGGCAGTCAAGTATTAAAGAATACAAACATTGTGTAATAACACATCTTCACCACTGGGGGCAGTCAAGTATTAAAGAATATAAACATTGTGTAATAACACATCTTCACCAATGGGGGCAGTCAAGTATTAAAGAATATAAACATTGTGTAATAACACATCTTCACCATTGGGGGCAGTCAAGTATTAAAGACTATAAACATTGTGTAATAACACATCTTCACCACTGGGGGCAGTCAAGCATTAAATAAGAGAATATAAACATTGTGTAATAACACATCTTCACCACTGGGGGCAGTCAAGTATTAAATAAGAGAATATAAACATTGTGTAATAACACATCTTCACCACTGGGGCAGTCAAGTATTAAAGAATATAAACATGGTGTAATAACACATCTTCACCACTGCGGGCAGTCAAGTATTAAAGACTATAAACATTGTGTAATAACACATCTTCACCACTGGGGGCAGTCAAGTATTAAAGACTATAACATTGTGTAATAACACATCTTCACCACTGGGGGCAGTCAAGTATTAAAGAATATAAACATTGTGTAATAACACATCTTCACCACTGGGGGTAGTCAAGTATTAAAGACTATAAACATTGTGTAATAACACATTTTCACCACTGGGGCAGTCAAGTATTAAATAATATAAAAATCGTGTAGTAACACATCTTCACCACTGGGGGCAGTCAAGTATTAAAGAATATAAACATTGTGTAATAACACATCTTCACCACTGGGGGCAGTCAAGTATTAAAGACTATAAACATTGTGTAATAACACATCTTCACCACTGGGGGCAGTCAAGTATTAAAGAATATAAACATTGTGTAATAACACATCTTCACCACTGGGGGCAGTCAAGTATTAAAGAATATAAACATTGTGTAATAACACATCTTCACCACTGGGGGCATTTAAGTATTAAAATAAGAGAATATAAACATTATGTAATAACACATCTTCACCACTGGGGGCAGTCAAGCATTAAAGAATATAAACATTGTGTAGTAACCCATCTTCACCACTGGGGGCAGTCAAGTATTAAATAATATAAACATTGTGTAATAACACATCTTCACCACTGGGGGCAGTCAAGTATTAAAGACTATAAACATTGTGTAATAACACATCTTCACCACTGGGGGCAGTCAAGTATTAAAGAATATAAACATTGTGTAATAACACATCTTCACCACTGGGGGCAGTCAAGTATTAAAGAATATAAACATTGTGTAATAACACATCTTCACCACTGGGGGCATTTAAGTATTAAATAAGAGAATATAAACATTGTGTAATAACACATCTTCACCACTGGGGGCAGTCAAGCATTAACAAATATAAACATTGTGTAATAACACATCTTCACCACTGGGGGCAGTCAAGTATTAAAGACTATAAACATTGTGTAATAACACATCTTCACCACTGGGGGCAGTCAAGTATTAAATAAGAGAATATAAACATTGTGTAATAACACATCTTCACCACTGGGGGCAGTCAAGTATTAAAGAATATAAACATTGTGTAATAACACATCTTCACCACTGGGGGCAGTCAAGCATTAAAGAATATAAACATTGTGTAATAACACATCTTCACCACTGGGGGCAGTCAAGTATTAAAGAATATAAACATTGTGTAATAACACATCTTCACCACTGGGGGCAGTCAAGTATTAAAGAATATAAACATTGTGTAATAACACATCTTCACCACTGGGGGCAGTCAAGTATTAAATAAGAGAATATAAACATTGTGTAATAACACATCTTCACCACTGGGGGCAGTCAAGCATTAAGAATATAAACATTGTGTAATAACACATCTTCACCACTGGGGGCAGTCAAGTATTAAATAAGAGAATATAAACATTGTGTAATAACACATCTTCACCACTGGGGGCAGTCAAGTATTAAAGACTATAAACATTGTGTAATAACACATCTTCACCACTGGGGGCAGTCAAGTATTAAAGACTATAAACATTGTGCAATAACACATCTTCACCACTGGGGGCAGTCAAGTATTAAAGAATATAAACCCTGTGTAATAACACATCTTCACCACTGGGGGCAGTCAAGTATTAAATAATATAAACATTGTGTAATAACACATCTTCACCACTGGGGGCAGTCAAGTATTAAAGACTATAAACATTGTGTAATAACACATCTTCACCACTGGGGGCAGTCAAGTATTAAAGAATATAAACATTGTGTAATAACACATCTTCACCACTGGGGCAGTCAAGTATTAAAGAATATAAACATTATGTAATAACACATCTTCACCACTGGGGGCAGTCAAGTATTAAAGAATATAAACATTGTGTAATAACACATCTTCACCACTGGGGGCAGTCAAGTATTAAAGAATATAAACATTGTGTAATAACACATCTTCACCACTGGGGGCAGTCAAGTATTAAATAATATAAACATTGTGTAATAACACATCTTCACCACTGGGGGCAGTCAAGTATTAAAGACTATAAACTTTGTGTAATAACACATCTTCACCACTGGGGGCAGTCAAGTATTAAAGAATATAAACCATGTGTAATAACACATCTTCACCACTGGGGGCGGTCAAGTATTAAAGAATATAAACATTGTGTAATAACACATCTTCACCACTGGGGGCAGTCAAGTATTAAAGAATATAAATATTGTGTAATAACACATCTTCACCACTGGGGGCAGTCAAGTATTAAAGAATATAAACATTGTGTAATAACACATCTTCACCACTGGGGGCAGTCAAGTATTAAATAAGAGAATATAAACATTGTGTAATAACACATCTTCACCACTGGGGGCAGTCAAGCATTAAAAAATATAAACATTGTGTAATAACACATCTTCACCACTGGGGGCAGTCAAGTATTAAAGACTATAAACATTGTGTAATAACACATCTTCACCACTGGGGGCAGTCAAGTATTAAATAAGAGAATATAAACATTGTGTAATAACACATCTTCACCACTGGGGGCAGTCAAGCATTAAAGAATATAAACATTGTGTAATAACACATCTTCACCACTGCGGGCAGTCAAGTATTAAAGACTATAAACATTGTGTAATAACACATCTTCACCACTGGGGGCAGTCAAGTATTAAAGACTATAAACATTGTGTAATAACACATCTTCACCACTGGGGGCAGTCAAGTATTAAAGAATATAAACATTGTGTAATAACACATCTTCACCACTGGGGGTAGTCAAGTATTAAAGACTATAAACATTGTGTAATAACACATTTTCACCACTGGGGGCAGTCAAGTATTAAATAATATAAAAATCGTGTAGTAACACATCTTCACCACTGGGGGCAGTCAAGTATTAAAGAATATAAACATTGTGTAATAACACATCTTCACCACTGGGGGCAGTCAAGTATTAAAGACTATAAACATTGTGTAATAACACATCTTCACCACTGGGGGCAGTCAAGTATTAAAGAATATAAACATTGTGTAATAACACATCTTCACCACTGGGGGCAGTCAAGTATTAAAGAATATAAACATTGTGTAATAACACATCTTCACCACTGGGGGCATTTAAGTATTAAATAAGAGAATATAAACATTATGTAATAACACATCTTCACCACTGGGGGCAGTCAAGCATTAAAGAATATAAACATTGTGTAGTAACCCATCTTCACCACTGGGGGCAGTCAAGTATTAAATAATATAAACATTGTGTAATAACACATCTTCACCACTGGGGGCAGTCAAGTATTAAAGACTATAAACATTGTGTAATAACACATCTTCACCACTGGGGGCAGTCAAGTATTAAAGAATATAAACATTGTGTAATAACACATCTTCACCACTGGGGGCAGTCAAGTATTAAAGAATATAAACATTGTGTAATAACACATCTTCACCACTGGGGGCATTTAAGTATTAAATAAGAGAATATAAACATTGTGTAATAACACATCTTCACCACTGGGGGCAGTCAAGCATTAACAAATATAAACATTGTGTAATAACACATCTTCACCACTGGGGGCAGTCAAGTATTAAAGACTATAAACATTGTGTAATAACACATCTTCACCACTGGGGGCAGTCAAGTATTAAATAAGAGAATATAAACATTGTGTAATAACACATCTTCACCACTGGGGGCAGTCAAGTATTAAAGAATATAAACATTGTGTAATAACACATCTTCACCACTGGGGGCAGTCAAGCATTAAAGAATATAAACATTGTGTAATAACACATCTTCACCACTGGGGGCAGTCAAGTATTAAAGAATATAAACATTGTGTGATAACACATCTTCACCACTGGGGGCAGTCAAGTATTAAAGAATATAAACATTGTGTAATAACACATCTTCACCACTGGGGGCAGTCAAGTATTAAATAAGAGAATATAAACATTGTGTAATAACACATCTTCACCACTGGGGGCAGTCAAGCATTAAAGAATATAAACATTGTGTAATAACACATCTTCACCACTGGGGGCAGTCAAGTATTAAATAAGAGAATATAAACATTGTGTAATAACACATCTTCACCACTGGGGGCAGTCAAGTATTAAAGACTATAAACATTGTGTAATAACACATCTTCACCACTGGGGGCAGTCAAGTATTAAAGACTATAAACATTGTGCAATAACACATCTTCACCACTGGGGGCAGTCAAGTATTAAAGAATATAAACCCTGTGTAATAACACATCTTCACCACTGGGAGCAGTCAAGTATTAAATAATATAAACATTGTGTAATAACACATCTTCACCACTGGGGCAGTCAAGTATTAAAGACTATAAACATTGTGTAATAACACATCTTCACCACTGGGGGCAGTCAAGTATTAAAGAATATAAACATTGTGTAATAACACATCTTCACCACTGGGGGCAGTCAAGTATTAAAGAATATAAACATTATGTAATAACACATCTTCACCACTGGGGGCAGTCAAGTATTAAAGAATATAAACATTGTGTAATAACACATCTTCACCACTGGGGGCAGTCAAGTATTAAAGAATATAAACATTGTGTAATAACACATCTTCACCACTGGGGGCAGTCAAGTATTAAAGAATATAAACATTGTGTAATAACACATCTTCACCACTGGGGGCATTTAAGTATTAAATAAGAGAATATAAACATTGTGTAATAACAAATCTTCACCACTGGGGGCAGTCAAGCATTAAAAAATATAAACATTGTGTAATAACACATCTTCACCACTGGGGCAGTCAAGTATTAAAGACTATAAACATTGTGTAATAACACATCTTCACCACTGGGGGCAGTCAAGTATTAAAGACTATAAACATTGTGTAATAACACATCTTCACCACTGGGGGCAGTCAAGTATTAAAGACTATAAACATTGTGTAATAACACATCTTCACCACTGGGGGCAGTCAAGTATTAAAGAATATAAACATTGTGTAATAACACATCTTCACCACTGGGGGCAGTCAAGCATTAAAGAATATAAACATTGTGTAATAACACATCTTCACCACTGGGGGCAGTCAAGTATTAAAGACTATAAACATTGTGTAATAACACATCTTCACCACTGGGGGCAGTCAAGTATTAAAGACTATAAACATTGTGTAATAACACATCTTCACCACTGGGGGCAGTCAAGTATTAAAGAATATAAACATTGTGTGATAACACATCTTCACCACTGGGGGCAGTCAAGTATTAAAGAATATAAACATTGTGTAATAACACATCTTCACCACTGGGGGCAGTCAAGTATTAAAGAATATAAACATTGTGTAATAACACATCTTCACCACTGGGGGAAGTCAAGTATTAAAGAATATAAACATTGTGTAATAACACATCTTCACCACTGGGGGCGGTCAAGTATTAAAGAATATAAACATTGTGTAATAACACATCTTCACCACTGGGGGCAGTCAAGTATTAAAGAATATAAACATTGTGTAATAACACATCTTCACCACTGGGGGCAGTCAAGTATTAAATAAGAGAATATAAACATTGTGTAATAACACATCTTCACCACTGGGGGCAGTCAAGCATTAAAAAATATAAACATTGTGTAATAACACATCTTCACCACTGGGGGCAGTCAAGTATTAAAGACTATAAACATTGTGTAATAACACATCTTCACCACTGGGGGCAGTCAAGTATTAAATAAGACAATATAAACATTGTGTAATAACACATCTTCACCACTGGGGGCAGTCAAGCATTAAAAAATATAAACATTGTGTAATAACACATCTTCACCAGTGGGGGCAGTCAAGTATTAAAGACTATAAACATTGTGTAATAACACATCTTCACCACTGGGGGCAGTCAAGTATTAAATAAGAGAATATAAACATTGTGTAATAACACATCTTCACCACTGGGGGCAGTCAAGTATTAAAGAATATAAACATTTTGTAATAACACATCTTCACCACTGGGGGCAGTCAAGTATTAAATCAATCAATCAATCAATCAATGTTTATTTATATAGCCCTAAATCACAAGTGTCTCAAAGGGCTGTACAAGCCACAACGACATCCTCGGTGTCGAGTGGGTCTGACATAATATTGTGAAAGTCCAACACATCAGCGAAAGTCCAGTCCATGGTGGGGCCAGCGGGAACCATCCCGAGCGGAGACGGGTCAGCAGTGTAGAGATGTCCCCATCTGATGGACAGGCTAGCGGTCCACCCCGGAGCAGAGTAGAAAAGAAAAGAAAAGAAACGGCAGATCAACTGGTCTAAAAAGGGAGTCTATGTAAAGGCTAGAGTATACAAATGAGTTTTAAGATGAGACTTAAATGCTTCTACTGAGGTAGCATCTCTAACGTTTACCGGGACCCTAACCCTAACCCTGTTAGTGAGGTTATCAATAGAGCCCACATAATTTGGGAATGGTGCCATTACCGAAGGCAGTAGGTCAGTAAGAGTCGTCGTTGTGGCAGTATTAATGTTGCGGCTGCTATAGTAGTTATTATTAATATTATTAGTTTGTTGACAATGAGTCAGAACTTCGAATTTTATAAGGTAATGATCGGACATTACTTTAGTGTACGGGAGTATCGTAACTTTAAAGAATATAAACATTGTGTAATAACACATCTTCACCACTGGGGGCAGTCAAGTATTAAATAAGAGAATATAAACATTGTGTAATAACACATCTTCACCACTGGGGGCAGTCAAGCATTAAAGAATATAAACATTGTGTAATAACACATCTTCACCACTGGGGGCAGTCAAGTATTAAAGAATATAAACCATGTGTAATAACACATCTTCACCACTGGGGGCAGTCAAGTATTAAAGAATATAAACATTGTGTAATAACACATCTTCACCACTGGGGGCAGTCAAGTATTAAAGAATATAAACATTGTGTAATAACACATCTTCACCACTGGGGGCAGTCAAGTGTTAAAGAATATAAACATTGTGTAATAACACATCTTCACCACTGGGGGCAGTCAAGTATTAAAGAATATAAACATTGTGTAATAACACATCTTCACCACTGGGGGCAGTCAAGTATTAAAGAATATAAACATTGTGTAATAACACATCTTCACCACTGGGGGCAGTCAAGTGTTAAAGAATATAAACATTGTGTAATAACACATCTTCACCACTGGGGGCAGTCAAGTATTAAAGAATAATATATTGTAATGTTGGCACCCTCATATTGTAATGTTGGCACCCTCATATTGTATTGTTGGCACCCTCATATTGTAATGTTGGCACCCTCATATTGTAATGTTGGCACCAGGGGCGCCGCTAAGGATTTTGGGCCCCATAAAAAGAATCTTTACAAGGCCCCCAACACAGCGGCCACATTATAATTTCATCATCATCAGGGGCCTCTCTGGGCCCCCCTCCATCACGGGCCCGTAGAATCCGTCTCCTTTACCCCCCCCCCCCCCCTTTTCGGTGCCCCTGGTTGGCACCCTCATTTTGTAATGTTATATCTCACACTTTATATTGTGTTCTGTCATAAACATTACTTCATTAATGCTAAATGTATGCTGATATATCTCACATTCTATATTGTGTTCTACATTATGTTGTTATATCTCACATCCTATATTGTGTTCTACATTATGTTGTTATATCTCACATTTTATATTAGGTTCCTGTTACGTGCGGGGGGGGGGGGGGGGGGGGGGGGGGGGGTCTCAGCTTGCTGCAAGGTTGGTTCCCCTGGGATGCAGACGGACAACTCCGGACAGGACGTGCAGGTAGGAACATGATTTATTGTGGAAAAACAAAGAAGTATATATATATATATATATATATATATATATATATATATATATATATATATATATATATATATATATATATATATATAGTAAAGTACAATAAATGACATACAGCAGTGGTTCTCCAACTTTTTTCACCAATGAATGATTTTAGTTTGTAAAGAGTTAAGTTGTAACTTAAAAAATGTATTTGTATCTTTACTTTATTTGGGTAAAAAGTACACATATCTATACTACAATTGCTTTACACAAAGTACAACAAGGTATTTGTCACAGAGAGGAAAGTAACTTGTCACAAAGGAAGCAATACACCAGATCATATTTCAAATACATTTGAAGTAACGTGGACTGGGACTAAATAAGTACTACTACCAATAGTACTAGTAGTTGAAGGAAAGTAACTTGTCACAAAGGAAGCAATACACCAGATTATATTTCAAATACATTTGAGTACTGGGACAAGATGGAGGACATGTCAGAATCTTTAACATTTTGTAAAACTGCTGGAAAAAGGTGAAGTCTACTTAAAGAAAACGTCATTGTAAGAAAAAAAACCTAACAAAGACAAAGAAAAATGACTCCTGGGCCAAGATTTTGACCTTTTTGTCTATTTGTCACCATCAATAATGAACATATCATGATGATGTCATACTGGGAATTAGTAGGAGTGTCAACAGGGAAACAATATGATAATAAAATAATGATTATATAGAGTAAAATAATATGATTTACAACAATAAAATAATGATTAGATAGAGTAAAATAATATGATTTACAACAATAAAATAATGATTAGAGTAAAATAATATGATTTACAACAATAAAATAATGATTAGATAGAGTAAAATAATATGATTTACAACAATAAAATAATGATTAGATAGAGTAAAATAATATGATTTACAACAATAAAATAATGATTAGATAGAGTAAAATAATATGATTTACAACAATAAAATAATGATTAGATAGAGTAAAATAATATGATTTACAACAATAAAATAATGATTAGAGTAAAATAATATGATTTACAACAATAAAATAATGATTAGATAGAGTAAAATAATATGATTTACAACAATAAAATAATGATTAGATAGAGTAAAATAATATGATTTACAACAATAAAATAATGATTAGATAGAGTAAAATAATATGATTTACAACAATAAAATAATGATTAGATAGAGTAAAATAATTTGATTTACAACAATAAAATAATGATTAGATAAAATAAAATAATATGACTTTAAACATTAAATAATAGAGTAAAATAATGATTTCCAACAAAACAATAATAATTAGAGTAAAAATATATGATTTTAAACAATAAAATAATGATTTACTAGAGTAATATAATATGGTTAGAGATGGTAAATAATAGATTTGCTTGGTGCACACCTACAGTATATACTCTGTGTAGACTAATGTATGTGTGTACATCTATGGTGTGTATACTCTGTGTAGACTAATGTACGTGTGTACATCTATGGTATGTATACTCTGTGTAGACTAATGTACGTGTGTACATCTATGGTATGTATACTCTGTGTAGACTAATGTACGTGTGTACATCTATGGTATGTATACTCTGTGTAGACTAATGTACGTGTGTACATCTATGGTATGTATACTCTGTGTAGACTAATGTATGTGTGTACATCTATGGTATGTATACTCTGTGTAGACTAATGTACGTGTGTACATCTATGGTATGTATACTCTGTGTAGACTAATGTATGTGTGTACATCTATGGTATGTATACTCTGTGTAGACTAATGTACGTGTGTACATCTATGGTATGTATACTCTGTGTAGACTAATGTATGTGTGTACATCTATGGTATGTATACTCTGTGTAGACTAATGTACGTGTGTACATCTATGGTATGTATACTCTGTGTAGACTAATGTATGTGTGTACATCTATGGTATGTATACTCTGTGTAGACTAATGTATGTGTGTACATCTATGGTATGTATACTCTGTGTAGACTAATGTACGTGTGTACATCTATGGTATGTATACTCTGTGTAGACTAATGTACGTGTGTACATCTATGGTATGTATACTCTGTGTAGACTAATGTACGTGTGTACATCTATGGTATGTATACTCTGTGTAGACTAATGTACGTGTGTACATCTATGGTATGTATACTCTGTGTAGACTAATGTACGTGTGTACATCTATGGTATGTATACTCTGTGTAGACTAATGTATGTGTGTACATCTATGGTATGTATACTCTGTGTAGACTAATGTACGTGTGTACATCTATGGTATGTATACTCTGTGTAGACTAATGTATGTGTGTACATCTATGGTATGTATACTCTGTGTAGACTAATGTATGTGTGTACATCTATGGTATGTATACTCTGTGTAGACTAATGTACGTGTGTACATCTATGGTATGTATACTCTGTGTAGACTAATGTATGTGTGTACATCTATGGTATGGTATACTCTGTGTAGACTAATGTACGTGTGTACATCTATGGTATGTATACTCTGTGTAGACTAATGTACGTGTGTACATCTATGGTATGGTATACTCTGTGTAGACTAATGTACGTGTGTACATCTATGGTATGGTATACTCTGTGTAGACTAGAAAGAAGGTGCATACACTTGTATGCGTGTACATCTATGGTATGGTATACTCTGTGTAGACTAGAAAGAAGGTGCATACACTTGTATGCGTGTACATGTATGGTATGTATACTCTGTGTAGACTAGAAAGAAGGTGCATACACTTGTATGCGTGTACATCTATGGTATGGTATACTCTGTGTAGACTAGAAAGAAGGTGCATACACTTGTATGCATGTACATCTATGGTATGGTATACTCTGTGTAGACTAGAAAGAAGGTGCATACACTTGTATGCGTGTACATCTATGGTATGGTATACTCTGTGTAGACTAGAAAGAAGGTGCATACACTTGTATGCGTGTACATGTATGGTATGTATACTCTGTGTAGACTAGAAAGAAGGTGCATACACTTGTATGCGTGTACATCTATGGTATGGTATACTCTGTGTAGACTAGAAAGAAGGTGCATACACTTGTATGCATGTACATCTATGGTATGGTATACTCTGTGTAGACTAGAAAGAAGGTGCATACACTTGTATGCGTGTACATCTATGGTATGGTATACTCTGTGTAGACTAGAAAGAAGGTGCATACACTTGTATGCATGTACATCTATGGTATGGTATACTCTGTGTAGACTAGAAAGAAGGTGCATACACTTGTATGCGTGTACATCTATGGTATGGTATACTCTGTGTAGACTAGAAAGAAGGTGCATACACTTGTATGCGTGTACATCTATGGTATGGTATACTCTGTGTAGACTAGAAAGAAGGTGCATACACTTGTATGCGTGTACATCTATGGTATGGTATACTCTGTGTAGACTAGAAAGAAGGTGCATACACTTGTATGCGTGTACATCTATGGTATGGTATACTCTGTGTAGACTAGAAAGAAGGTGCATACACCTGTATGCGTGTACATCTATGGTATGGTATACTCTGTGTAGACTAGAAAGAAGGTGCATACACTTGTATGCGTGTACATCTATGGTATGGTATACTCTGTGTAGACTAGAAAGAAGGTGCATACACTTGTATGCGTGTACATCTATGGTATGGTATACTCTGTGTAGACTAGAAAGAAGGTGCATACACTTGTATGCATGTACATCTATGGTATGGTATACTCTGTGTAGACTAGAAAGAAGGTGCATACACCTGTATGCGTGTACATCTATGGTATGGTATACTCTGTGTAGACTACAAAGAAGGTGCATACACCTGTATGCATGTACATCTATGGTATGGTATACTCTGTGCAGACTAGAATGAAGGTGCATACACCTGTATGCGTGTACATCTATGGTATGGTATACTCTGTGCAGACTAGAAAGAAGGTGCATACACCTGTATGCGTGTACATCTATGGTATGGTATACTCTGCACCTCTACCAAGTGAAGTGGGTGACTATTAAGTTGCTACTGAGACGTAACAAACGGTGAAGTTTCACAGAAACCAGCTGGTGGGCACCTAAACTGTGTGTGCACATCTTGAAGACCTGAAGAGGACTTGTTGGACTTGTTGATGGCACCACCTTAGATGCACGACGTAGCAGGACACAATTCATGAGAGAACAAACTGGACCTTCTTAGACTCAGGACTTTACTGTCGGGTCTCTGGTGGGAGGACTTGGCAGACTTAGGAGCTCAGACTGCTGCTGGCCTGCCACACAACAACAAAGGACACAACACACATGAGGACACAACACACATGAGTACACAACACAACACATGGAAACACAACACATGAGTACACAACCCACGAGTACACAACAGCCATGAGTACACAACATGACACGACACACCACACGGAGACAAGTGAGAGGATAAGCGGTCAACATGACTTACCATGGTGGCATGCGAGTAGCTGGTCATTTGCAGCAGACACTCCAGAGTCTCCAGAAGATGTTCCTTGTGGAGGACGTACATTTGTGTCAACTTGCAGACTTCCAAGTCCTGCAGAGTCCTCTTCAAGGCCACTGAAGCACACTGGAGGACACTCAGTCCTAGCAACCAACAAGACTCATTCATCAACCAACCATTCATCTCATAGGTGGAACATACAGTATGTCTACAGTAGTTCCTCCACCTACCAGCCTGATGTGTTCCACCACCCAGCTCCTAAGTCAGAACACTCCTATCTCATCTCATAGGTGGAACATACAGTATGTCTACAGTAGTTCCTCCACCTACCAGCCTGATGTGTTCCACCACCCAGCTCCTAAGTCAGAACACTCCTATCTCATCTCATAGGTGGAACATACAGTATGTCTACAGTAGTTCCTCCACCTACCAGCCTGATGTGTTCCACCACCCAGCTCCTAAGTCAGAACACTCCTATCTCAAATCATAGGTGGAACCAAACAGTCCAGTTAGAATTACCTGGCAGGTAGGCTGCTAACAGGTATAATTACCTGGCAGGTAGGCTGCTAACAGGTATAATTACCTTCCAGGTAGACTGCTAACAGGCATAATTACCTGCCAGGTACACTGCTAACAGGTATAATTACCTGGCAGGTAGACTGCTATCAGGTATAATTAAGTAGCAGGTAGGCTGCTAACAGGTATAATTACCTGCCAGATAGACTGCTAACAGGTATAATTACCTGCCAGGTAGACTGCTAACAGGTATAATTACTTGGCAGGTAGGCTGCTATCAGGTATAATTAAGTAGCAGGTAGGCTGCTAACAGGTAAAACTACCTGGCAGGTAGGCTGCTAACAGGTAGAACATGTTTTAATGGTTTGGTGGGGTTGAAGTAATTAAAGTTAAAGTCCCAACGATAGTCACACACACACTAGGTGTGGTGAAATGTGTCCTCTGCATTTGACCCATCCCCTTGTTCACCCCCTGGAAGGTGAGGGGAGCAGTGACCCATCCCCATGTTCACCCCCTGGGAGGTGAGGGGAGCAGTGACCCATCCCCATGTTCACCCCCTGGGAGGTGAGGAGAGCAGTGACCCATCCCCATGTTCACCCCCTGGGAGGTGAGGGGAGCAGTGACCCATCCCCATGTTCATCCCCTGGGAGGTGAGGGGAGCAGTGACCCATCCCCTTGTTCAGCCCCTGGAAGGTGAGGGGAGCATTGACCCAACCCCATGTTCACCCCCTGGGAGGTGAGGGGAGCAGTGACCCATCCCCATGTTCACCCCCTGGGAGGTGAGGGGAGCAGTGACCCATCCCCATGTTCACCCCCTGGGAGGTGAGGGGAGCAGTGACCCATCCCCATGTTCACCCCCTGGAAGGTGAGGGGAGCATTGACCCAACCCCATGTTCACCCCCTGGGAGGTGAGGGGAGCAGTGACCCATCCCCATGTTCACCCCCTGGGAGGTGAGGGGAGCAGTGACCCATCCCCATGTTCACCCCCTGGAAGGTGAGGGGAGCATTGACCCAACCCCATGTTCACCCCCTGGGAGGTGAGGGGAGCAGTGACCCATCCCCTTGTTCACCCCCTGGGAGGTGAGGGGAGCAGTGA
This sequence comes from Entelurus aequoreus, assembly GCF_033978785.1. Classification (NCBI taxonomy): domain Eukaryota; kingdom Metazoa; phylum Chordata; class Actinopteri; order Syngnathiformes; family Syngnathidae; genus Entelurus; species Entelurus aequoreus. The sequence continues at coordinate 7,178,926 of NC_084743.1, forward strand.
CCCATCCCCATGTTCACCCCCTGGGAGGTGAGGGGAGCATTGACCCAACCCCATGTTCACCCCCTGGGAGGTGAGGGGAGCATTGAGCAGCAGCGTTGAATCATTTTGGTGATTTCACCCCCAGTTCCAAGCCTTGATGCTGAGTGCCAAGCAGGGAGGTAATGGCTCCCATTTTTATAGTCTTTGGTATGACTCGACCGGGGTTTGAACTCACGACCTACCAGTCTGGTCGACGCAGTTTGTTTCTTTGTCAACTCAGCAGGAAGAAGGATATTGTCTCTTCTAGCGCTCAAACAGCACCACCTTGTGGTGACACAATATAAGAGTCATAACTTCCTTCCAGATGTTGCCATGGTCACAAATATTTCAATGGTGGGCATTGGGAACATTGCCTGCTGTATATATATATATATATATATATATATATATATATATATATATATATATATATATATATATATATATATATATATATATATATATATATTGTTATGATCCGGTTCTGTTTGGTTTTTGGACTGCCTCAGTTCCTGTTATGTGCATCCCTGGGTTTGTTTTCAGTTACCATGGGTGCTTATTGTTTTCACCTGTCTCTGATTGGTGTTCGGGACGCACACCTGTTTCCCGAGCACTGATCAGAGCGCTACTTAGTACTTCCTTTTCCGGTCAGTCAGTCTGACTTCCTAATTTGCTTCATTGATGTCATGAAGAACATCAGCAACATGTCAAGAACTCACCAGCGTCATCCTTGGCTTCAACGTCCACGTACACACCCTGGATCATCACACCTTGGATGACCTGCAGAAGAACAACATCACACCTGCTTAGTGACAAAGGGGTCACCTGTGGGACACAAACTCCTCCCACTTCCCAGGAAGACTTTCATGCTTTAGTTGGCATCGCTTCAATCACACCTGAGAGGACCAACTTCAATTATACATGAAAATAACACCTTCATGTACAGGAAACACTGCTAGTTAACACATGAAAATAACACCTTCATGTACAGGAAACACTGCTAGTTAACACATGAAAATAACACCTTCATGTACAGGAAACACTGCTAGTTAACACATGAAAATAACACCTTCATGTACAGGAAACACTGCTAGTTAACACATGAAAATAACACCTTCGTGTACAAGAAACACTGCTAGTTAACACATGAAAATAACATCTTCATGTACAGGAAACACTGCTAGTTAACACATGAAAATAACACCTTCATGTACAGGAAACACTGCTAGTTAACACATGAAAATAACACCTTCATGTACAGGAAACACTGCTAGTTAACACATGAAAATAACACCTTCATGTACAGGAAACACTGCTAGTTAACACATGAAAATAACACCTTCGTGTACAAGAAACACTGCTAGTTAACACATGAAAATAACACCTTCATGTACAGGAAACACTGCTAGTTAACACATGAAAATAACACCTTCGTGTACAAGAAACACTGCTAGTTAACACATGAAAATAACACCTTCGTGTACAGGAAACACTGCTAGTTAACACATGAAAATAACACCTTCATGTACAGGAAACACTGCTAGTTAACACATGAAAATAACACCTTCATGTACAGGAAACACTGCTAGTTAACACATGAAAATAACACCTTCATGTACAGGAAACACTGCTAGTTAACACATGAAAATAACATCTTCATGTACAGGAAACACTGCTAGTTAACACATGAAAATAACACCTTCATGTACAGGAAACACTGCTAGTTAACACATGAAAATAACACCTTCATGTACAGGAAACACTGCTAGTTAACACATGAAAATAACACCTTCATGTACAGGAAACACTGCTAGTTAACACATGAAAATAACACCTTCATGTACAGGAAACACTGCTAGTTAACACATGAAAATAACATATTCATGTACAGGAAACACTGCTAGTAAACACTGTTAATAAACAGATGAAAATAACACCTTCATATACAGCAAACACTGCTAGTAAACATTGCTAGTAAACACTGTTAGTAAACAGATGAAAATAACACCTTCATATACAGCAAATACTGCTAGTAAACACTGCTAGTAAACACTGCTAGTAAACACTGTTAGGAAACACTATTAGTAAACACTGCTAGTAAACACTATTAGTAAACACTGCTAGGAAACACTGCTAGTAAACACTGTTAGGAAACACTATTAGTAAACACTGCTAGGAAACACTGCTAGTAAACACTGTTAGGAAACACTATTAATAAACACTGTTAGTAAACATTGCTAGTAAACACATGCAAATGACACCTTCATATACAGCAAATACTGCTAGTAAACACTGTTAGTAAACACTGCTAGTAAACACTGTTAGTAAACACTGTTAGTAAACACTGCTAGGAAACACTATTAGTAAACACTGCTAGTAAACACTGGTAGGAAACACTGCTAGGAAACACTGTTAGGAAACACTATTAGTAAACACTGTTAGTAAACACTGTTAGTAAACATTGCTAGTAAACACATGCAAATGACACCTTCATATACAGCAAGTATTGCTAGTAAACACTGCTAGTAAACACTGCTAGGAAACACTGCTAGTAAACACTGTTAGTAAACACTGCTAGTAAACACTGCTAGTAAACACTATTGGTAAACACTGCTAGTAAACACTGCTAGGAAACACTGCTAGTAAACACTGCTAGTAAACACTGCTAGTAAACAGTATTAGTAAACACTGCTAGTAAACACTGCTAGTAAACACTGCTAGGAAACACTGCTAGTAAACACTGCTAGTAAACACTGCTAGTAAACTTTGTTAGCATTCGCTATCCTTCGCTATCTTCTGCTATCCTTCACTATTCTTCACTGGTGACTCTTGGGCAGATTGGGAAGTTTATTTTGAAAGTTTCCTGGCCTGTTGAAAGACAGGTGACACCAGGAAGCTGCTGTGACTAAGTTCTACATGTCAGCAGTCAGATTGATGTACTACTCAGAAGACAAGAATCTTTCCTGACAGTCTTGGTCTTCAAACCAAGTTGAGGTAGGAGCACTAAGACGAATAACAATAATAATAATAGTAATAATCATAATAATAATAACAATAATAATAATAGTAATAATCATAATAATAATAACAATAATAATAATAGTAATAATCATAATAATAATAACAATAATAATAATAGTAATAATCATAATAATAATAACAATAATAATAATAGTAATAATCATAATAATAATAACAATAATAATAATAGTAATAATCATAATAATAATAACAATAATAATAATAGTAATAATCATAATAATAATAACAATAATAATAATAGTAATAATCATAATAATAATCCACTCAGTAATATTAGACAAGGTGCAAAATGACGTCCATCTCAATGAAAAGAAAATGAAGACATTCCAGGAAACCTTGGGAATTTTGAAATGATGAAAATGAAAGCCTCAATATCCTAAATGAGTTGGATGTTCTGGTGTTGTAATCTTTGGAGAAGTGGAATGTGAAGGTAGTGGTCCTCAACCATTGTGCAAAGTTCTGGATAGTTCCTTTCAATTTTGGTACAAAATCACCAAGCAAGCTACAAAAAACTTGAAGTGGTTCTGCTTGGAAATAACAAAATCTATTTGAAGAAGCTGCTGTCATCCTTTGGGTGGACTTTGTTCTCTGGACTTTGTTCTCTGGACTTTGTTCTCTGGACTTTGTTCTCTGGACTTTGTTCCCTGGACTTTGTTCTCTGGACTTTGTTCTCTTGTCTCCTTGACTTCTCCAACAGGACAAGAAGACCACTGACCTCTAGCAAGTTGACTTTGTTCTCTTGTCTCCTTGACTTCTCCAACAGGACAAGAAGACCACTGACCTCAAGCAAGTTGACTTTGTTCTTGTCTCCTTGACTTCTCCAACAGGACAAGAAGACCACTGACCTCAAGCAGGTTGACTTTGTTCTCTTGTCTGCTTGACTTCTCCAACAGGACAAGAAGACCACTGACCTCTAGCAAGTTGACTTTGTTCTCTTGTCTCCTTGACTTCTCCAACAGGACAAGAAGACCACTGACCTCTAGCAAGTTGACTTTGTTCTCTTGTCTCCTTGACTTCTCCAACAGGACAAGAAGACCACTGACCTCAAGCAGGTTGACTTTGTTCTCTTGTCTGCTTGACTTCTCCAACAGGACAAGAAGACCACTGACCTCTAGCAAGTTGACTTTGTTCTCTTGTCTCCTTGACTTCTCCAACAGGACAAGAAGACCACTGACCTCTAGCAAGTTGACTTTGTTCTCTTGTCTCCTTGACTTCTCCAACAGGACAAGAAGACCACTGACCTCTAGCAAGTTGACTTTGTTCTCTTGTCTCCTTGACTTCTCCAACAGGACAAGAAGACCACTGACCTCAAGCAGGTTGACTTTGTTCTCTTGTCTGCTTGACTTCTCCAACAGGACAAGAAGACCACTGACCTCTAGCAAGTTGACTTTGTTCTCTTGTCTCCTTGACTTCTCCAACAGGACAAGAAGACCACTGACCTCTAGCAAGTTGACTTTGTTCTCTTGTCTCCTTGACTTCTCCAACAGGACAAGAAGACCACTGACCTCAAGCAGGTTGACTTTGTTCTCTTGTCTGCTTGACTTCTCCAACAGGACAAGAAGACCACTGACCTCTAGCAAGTTGACTTTGTTCTCTTGTCTCCTTGACTTCTCCAACAGGACAAGAAGACCACTGACCTCTAGCAAGTTGACTTTGTTCTCTTGTCTCCTTGACTTCTCCAACAGGACAAGAAGACCACTGACCTCTAGCAAGTTGACTTTGTTCTCTTGTCTCCTTGACTTCTCCAACAGGACAAGAAGACCACTGACCTCTAGCAAGTTGACTTTGTTCTCTTGTCTCCTTGACTTCTCCAACAGGACAAGAAGACCACTGACCTCTAGCAAGTTGACTTTGTTCTCTTGTCTCCTTGACTTCTCCAACAGGACAAGAAGACCACTGACCTCAAGCAGGTTGACTTTGTTCTCTTGTCTCCTTGACTTCTCCAACAGGACAAGAAGACCACTGACCTCAAGCAGGTTGACTTTGTTCTCTTGTCTCCTTGACTTCTCCAACAGGACAAGAAGACCACTGACCTCTAGCAAGTTGACTTTGTTCTCTTGTCTCCTTGACTTCTCCAACAGGACAAGAAGACCACTGACCTCTAGCAAGTTGACTTTGTTCTTGTCTCCTTGACTTCTCCAACAGGACAAGAAGACCACTGACCTCTAGCAAGTTGACTTTGTTCTCTTGTCTCCTTGACTTCTCCAACAGGACAAGAAGACCACTGACCTCTAGCAAGTTGACTTTGTTCTCTTGTCTCCTTGACTTCTCCAACAGGACAAGAAGACCACTGACCTCTAGCAAGTTGACTTTGTTCTTGTCTCCTTGACTTCTCCAACAGGACAAGAAGACCACTGACCTCTAGCAAGTTGACTTTGTTCTCTTGTCTCCTTGACTTCTCCAACAGGACAAGAAGACCACTGACCTCTAGCAAGTTGACTTTGTTCTCTTGTCTCCTTGACTTCTCCAACAGGACAAGAAGACCACTGACCTCTAGCAAGTTGACTTTGTTCTCTTGTCTCCTTGACTTCTCCAACAGGACAAGAAGACCACTGACCTCTAGCAAGTTGACTTTGTTCTCTTGTCTCCTTGACTTCTCCAACAGGACAAGAAGACCACTGACCTCTAGCAAGTTGACTTTGTTCTCTTGTCTCCTTGACTTCTCCAACAGGACAAGAAGACCACTGACCTCTAGCAAGTTGACTTTGTTCTCTTGTCTGCTTGACTTCTCCAACAGGACAAGAAGACCACTGACCTCTAGCAAGTTGACTTTGTTCTTGTCTCCTTGACTTCTCCAACAGGACAAGAAGACCACTGACCTCTAGCAAGTTGACTTTGTTCTTGTCTCCTTGACTTCTCCAACAGGACAAGAAGACCACTGACCTCAAGCAGGTTGACTTTGTTCTCTTGTCTGCTTGACTTCTCCAACAGGACAAGAAGACCACTGACCTCTAGCAAGTTGACTTTGTTCTCTTGTCTCCTTGACTTCTCCAACAGGACAAGAAGACCACTGACCTCTAGCAAGTTGACTTTGTTCTTGTCTCCTTGACTTCTCCAACAGGACAAGAAGACCACTGACCTCTAGCAAGTTGACTTTGTTCTCTTGTCTCCTTGACTTCTCCAACAGGACAAGAAGACCACTGACCTCTAGCAAGTTGACTTTGTTCTCTTGTCTCCTTGACTTCTCCAACAGGACAAGAAGACCACTGACCTCTAGCAAGTTGACTTTGTTCTCTTGTCTCCTTGACTTCTCCAACAGGACAAGAAGACCACTGACCTCTAGCAAGTTGACTTTGTTCTCTTGTCTGCTTGACTTCTCCAACAGGACAAGAAGACCACTGACCTCTAGCAAGTTGACTTTGTTCTTGTCTCCTTGACTTCTCCAACAGGACAAGAAGACCACTGACCTCTAGCAAGTTGACTTTGTTCTTGTCTCCTTGACTTCTCCAACAGGACAAGAAGACCACTGACCTCAAGCAGGTTGACTTTGTTCTCTTGTCTGCTTGACTTCTCCAACAGGACAAGAAGACCACTGACCTCTAGCAAGTTGACTTTGTTCTTGTCTCCTTGACTTCTCCAACAGGACAAGAAGACCACTGACCTCTAGCAAGTTGACTTTGTTCTCTTGTCTCCTTGACTTCTCCAACAGGACAAGAAGACCACTGACCTCTAGCAAGTTGACTTTGTTCTCTTGTCTCCTTGACTTCTCCAACAGGACAAGAAGACCACTGACCTCTAGCAAGTTGACTTTGTTCTCTTGTCTCCTTGACTTCTCCAACAGGACAAGAAGACCACTGACCTCTAGCAAGTTGACTTTGTTCTTGTCTCCTTGACTTCTCCAACAGGACAAGAAGACCACTGACCTCAAGCAGGTTGACTTTGTTCTCTTGTCTGCTTGACTTCTCCAACAGGACAAGAAGACCACTGACCTCTAGCAAGTTGACTTTGTTCTCTTGTCTCCTTGACTTCTCCAACAGGACAAGAAGACCACTGACCTCTAGCAAGTTGACTTTGTTCTTGTCTCCTTGACTTCTCCAACAGGACAAGAAGACCACTGACCTCTAGCAAGTTGACTTTGTTCTCTTGTCTCCTTGACTTCTCCAACAGGACAAGAAGACCACTGACCTCTAGCAAGTTGACTTTGTTCTCTTGTCTCCTTGACTTCTCCAACAGGACAAGAAGACCACTGACCTCTAGCAAGTTGACTTTGTTCTCTTGTCTCCTTGACTTCTCCAACAGGACAAGAAGACCACTGACCTCTAGCAAGTTGACTTTGTTCTCTTGTCTCCTTGACTTCTCCAACAGGACAAGAAGACCACTGACCTCTAGCAAGTTGACTTTGTTCTCTTGTCTCCTTGACTTCTCCAACAGGACAAGAAGACCACTGACCTCTAGCAAGTTGACTTTGTTCTCTTGTCTGCTTGACTTCTCCAACAGGACAAGAAGACCACTGACCTCTAGCAAGTTGACTTTGTTCTCTTGTCTCCTTGACTTCTCCAACAGGACAAGAAGACCACTGACCTCTAGCAAGTTGACTTTGTTCTTGTCTCCTTGACTTCTCCAACAGGACAAGAAGACCACTGACCTCTAGCAAGTTGACTTTGTTCTTGTCTCCTTGACTTCTCCAACAGGACAAGAAGACCACTGACCTCAAGCAGGTTGACTTTGTTCTCTTGTCTGCTTGACTTCTCCAACAGGACAAGAAGACCACTGACCTCTAGCAAGTTGACTTTGTTCTTGTCTCCTTGACTTCTCCAACAGGACAAGAAGACCACTGACCTCTAGCAAGTTGACTTTGTTCTCTTGTCTCCTTGACTTCTCCAACAGGACAAGAAGACCACTGACCTCTAGCAAGTTGACTTTGTTCTCTTGTCTCCTTGACTTCTCCAACAGGACAAGAAGACCACTGACCTCTAGCAAGTTGACTTTGTTCTCTTGTCTCCTTGACTTCTCCAACAGGACAAGAAGACCACTGACCTCTAGCAAGTTGACTTTGTTCTTGTCTCCTTGACTTCTCCAACAGGACAAGAAGACCACTGACCTCAAGCAGGTTGACTTTGTTCTCTTGTCTGCTTGACTTCTCCAACAGGACAAGAAGACCACTGACCTCTAGCAAGTTGACTTTGTTCTTGTCTCCTTGACTTCTCCAACAGGACAAGAAGACCACTGACCTCTAGCAAGTTGACTTTGTTCTCTTGTCTCCTTGACTTCTCCAACAGGACAAGAAGACCACTGACCTCTAGCAAGTTGACTTTGTTCTCTTGTCTCCTTGACTTCTCCAACAGGACAAGAAGACCACTGACCTCTAGCAAGTTGACTTTGTTCTCTTGTCTCCTTGACTTCTCCAACAGGACAAGAAGACCACTGACCTCTAGCAAGTTGACTTTGTTCTTGTCTCCTTGACTTCTCCAACAGGACAAGAAGACCACTGACCTCAAGCAGGTTGACTTTGTTCTCTTGTCTGCTTGACTTCTCCAACAGGACAAGAAGACCACTGACCTCTAGCAAGTGGAAATGGCACTGACACTACACATATAGAGAAGGAAATAGGCACTGACACTACACATATAGAGAAGGAAATAGGCACTGACACTACACATATAGAGAAGGAAATAGGCACTGACACTACACATAGAGAAGGAAATAGGCACTGACACTACACATATAGAGAAGGAAATAGGCACTGACACTACACATATAGAGAAGGTAATAGGCACTGACACTACACATATAGAGAAGGAAATAGGCACTGACACTACACATAGAGAAGGAAATAGGCACTGACACTACACATATAGAGAAGGAAATAGGCACTGACACTACACATATAGAGAAGGAAATAGGCACTGACACTACACATATAGAGAAGGAAATAGGCACTGACACTACACATATAGAGAAGGAAATAGGCACTGACACTACACATATAGAGAAGGAAATAGGCACTGACACTACACATATAGAGAAGGAAATAGGCACTGACACTACACATATAGAGAAGGAAATAGGCACTGACACTACACATAGAGAAGGAAATAGGCACTGACACTACACATATAGAGAAGGAAATAGGCACTGACACTACACATAGAGAAGGAAATAGGCACTGACACTACACATATAGAGAAGGAAATAGGCACTGACACTACACATATAGAGAAGGAAATAGGCACTGACACTACACATATAGAGAAGGAAATAGGCACTGACACTACACATATAGAGAAGGAAATAGGCACTGACACTACACATATAGAGAAGGAAATAGGCACTGACACTACACATATAGAAAAGGAAATAGGCACTGACACTACACATATAGAGAAGGAAATAGGCACTGACACTACACATATAGAGAAGGAAATAGGCACTGACACTACACATATAGAGAAGGAAATAGGCACTGACACTACACCTATAGAGAGGGAAATAGGCACTGACACTACACATATAGAGAAGGAAATAGGCACTGACACTACACATATAGAGAAGGAAATAGGCACTGACACTACACATATAGAGAAGGAAATAGGCACTGACACTACGCATGTAGCGAAGGAAATAGGCACTGACACTACACATATAGAGAAGGAAATAGGCACTGACACTACACATATAGAGAAGGAAATAGGCACTGACACTACACATATAGAGAAGGAAATAGGCACTGACACTACGCATGTAGCGAAGGAAATAGGCACTGACACTACACATATAGAGAAGGAAATAGGCACTGACACTACGCATGTAGCGAAGGAAATAGGCACTGACACTACACATAGAGAAGGAAATAGGCACTGACACTACACATATAGAGAAGGAAATAGGCACTGACACTACACATATAGAAAAGGTAATAGGCACTGACACTACACATATAGAGAAGGTAATAGGCACTGACACTAACATATCCGCATATATATGTCAGTTGGATGACACATGGACATACATGCTAACTAGCATATGTTAGCATGTATGTCCATGTGTCATTGACCGGGCTAGCATGCTAACATTGGTTGCAGGAACATACTAGCCTTGTTTATTACAAGTCATAAGAAAAGGTAAATACCTGACTTACCTATCAAGGAGGAAATGAGCAAGTTTGGCGTCAGATGAGAAAATGGTGTCCATCTTTCAAAGACATCCCTGATACAAATCCTGGTTTAGTTCCTGGCTTTGTCATGAATAAGTTGAGAATGGTAACTTTTAGAGTGACTAAGGTCTGACATGATTAGTAACTTTACCGGTGGCAGTAGCCAGACCAAGATGGCAACCTGGATGTGACACACCCACAGACTTTCTCATTGGTCAAACGGTGGAGGGGCGGGGCATTGAAATGAAAACAATAACAATATTTCAGGGCTGTAAATGTCATTTAGAAATGATCATACTGTTGTCACTTCTAGAAGTATTGGAAAAGAAGATGATTGATTAATGACATGACATTATTACATATGGCTCCTTTAAACGCCTGCTACAAGTCCTCAAATAGAGCAAAGAAACCCACCTGAAGGACTTGAATGAATCCCCTTTCTGCACTGAGGTGAAGGCAGGACTTTCCCGAGTGGTTCTTCTCGGTGACGTTGGCGCCCAGAAGGATGAAGTCTTGCACCATCAGATGCTGGTTGTGCTGAGCCGCCAGGAGCAGAGCAGTCTGGGAACACAAAGACCTCAAGTCCTCAGGCTGGCTTTGACTTCTATGAAACATGGCTGCTCTCGGACTGCAAGTAAAGACAACATGGCTGAAAAACTGCAGATTCAGCATTGAAATGTTTGTCTTGCGTCACAAGAAGCGTGAGACATGACTTCAACTTCCTTCAAGAGGACCTCTTGTCTCCACTGCTGGATGAAGGACATGACTTCAACTTCCTTCAAGAGGACCTCTTGTCTCCACTGCTGGATGAAGGACATGACTTCAACTTCCTTCAAGGGGACCTCTTGTCTCCACTGCTGGATGAAGGACATGACTTCAACTTCCTTCAAGGGGACCTCTTGTCTCCACTGCTGGATGAAGGACATGACTTCAACTTCCTTCAAGAGGACCTCTTGTCTCCACTGCTGGATGAAGGACATGACTTCAACTTCCTTCAAGGGGACCTCTTGTCTCCACTGCTGGATGAAGGACATGACTTCAACTTCCTTCAAGGGGACCTCTTGTCTCCACTGCTGGATGAAGGACATGACTTCAACTTCCTTCAAGGGGACCTCTTGTCTCCACTGCTGGATGAAGGACATGACTTCAACTTCCTTCAAGAGGACCTCTTGTCTCCACTGCTGGATGAAGGACATGACTTCAACTTCCTTCAAGAGGACCTCTAGTCTCCACTGCTGGATGAAGGACATGACTTCAACTTCCTTCAAGGGGACCTCTTGTCTCCACTGCTGGATGAAGGACATGACTTCAACTTCCTTCAAGAGGACCTCTTGTCTCCACTGCTGGATGAAGGACATGACTTCAACTTCCTTCAAGGGGACCTCTTGTCTCCACTGCTGGATGAAGGACATGACTTCAACTTCCTTCAAGGGGACCTCTTGTCTCCACTGCTGGATGAAGGACATGACTTCAACTTCCTTCAAGAGGACCTCTTGTCTCCACTGCTGGATGAAGGACATGACTTCAACTTCCTTCAAGAGGACCTCTTGTCTCCACTGCTGGATGAAGGACATGACTTCAACTTCCTTCAAGAGGACCTCTTGTCTCCACTGCTGGATGAAGGACATGACTTCAACTTCCTTCAAGAGGACCTCTTGTCTCCACTGCTGGATGAAGGACATGACTTCAACTTCCTTCAAGAGGACCTCTTGTCTCCACTGCTGGATGAAGGACATGACTTCAACTTCCTTCAAGAGGACCTCTTGTCTCCACTGCTGGATGAAGGACATGACTTCAACTTCCTTCAAGAGGACCTCTTGTCTCCACTGCTGGATGAAGGACATGACTTCAACTTCCTTCAAGGGGACCTCTTGTCTCCACTGCTGGATGAAGGACATGACTTCAACTTCCTTCAAGAGGACCTCTTGTCTCCACTGCTGGATGAAGGTCATGACTTCAACTTCCTTCAAGAGGACCTCTTGTCTCCACTGCTGGATGAAGGACATGACTTCAACTTCCTTCAAGAGGACCTCTTGTCTCCACTGCTGGATGAAGGACATGACTTCAACTTCCTTCAAGAGGACCTCTTGTCTCCACTGCTGGATGAAGGACATGACTTCAACTTCCTTCAAGAGGACCTCTTGTCTCCACTGCTGGATGAAGGACATGACTTCAACTTCCTTCAAGAGGACCTCTTGTCTCCACTGCTGGATGAAGGACATGACTTCAACTTCCTTCAAGAGGACCTCTTGTCTCCACTGCTGGATGAAGGACATGACTTCAACTTCCTTCAAGAGGACCTCTAGTCTCCACTGCTGGATGAAGGACATGACTTCAACTTCCTTCAAGGGGACCTCTTGTCTCCACTGCTGGATGAAGGACATGACTTCAACTTCCTTCAAGAGGACCTCTTGTCTCCACTGCTGGATGAAGGACATGACTTCAACTTCCTTCAAGGGGACCTCTTGTCTCCACTGCTGGATGAAGGACATGACTTCAACTTCCTTCAAGGGGACCTCTTGTCTCCACTGCTGGATGAAGGACATGACTTCAACTTCCTTCAAGAGGACCTCTTGTCTCCACTGCTGGATGAAGGACATGACTTCAACTTCCTTCAAGAGGACCTCTTGTCTCCACTGCTGGATGAAGGACATGACTTCAACTTCCTTCAAGAGGACCTCTTGTCTCCACTGCTGGATGAAGGACATGACTTCAACTTCCTTCAAGAGGACCTCTTGTCTCCACTGCTGGATGAAGGTCATGACTTCAACTTCCTTCAAGAGGACCTCTTGTCTCCACTGCTGGATGAAGGACATGACTTCAACTTCCTTCAAGGGGACCTCTTGTCTCCACTGCTGGATGAAGGACATGACTTCAACTTCCTTCAAGAGGACCTCTTGTCTCCACTGCTGGATGAAGGACATGACTTCAACTTCCTTCAAGAGGACCTCTTGTCTCCACTGCTGGATGAAGGACATGACTTCAACTTCCTTCAAGAGGACCTCTTGTCTCCACTGCTGGATGAAGGTCCCAAGGTG
>NC_084743.1:7197116-7304616 GCF_033978785.1 Entelurus aequoreus
GTACTCTTCAAGAAGAAAGTATTACTATGCAGTATTATTGTTGTACTCTTTAAGAAGAAAGTATTACTATGCAGTATTATTGTAGTACTCTTCAAGAAGAAAGTATTACTATGCAGTATTATTGTAGTACTCTTCAAGAAGAAAGTATTACTATGCAGTATTATTGTTGTACTCTTTAAGAAGAAAGTATTACTATGCAGTATTATTGTAGTACTCTTCAAGAAGAAAGTATTACTATGCAGTATTATTGTAGTACTCTTCAAGAAGAAAGTATTACTATGCAGTATTATTGTTGTACTCTTTAAGAAGAAAGTATTACTATGCAGTATTATTGTTGTACTCTTTAAGAAGAAAGTATTACTATGCAGTATTATTGTTGTACTCTTCAAGAAGAAAGTATTACTATGCAGTATTATTGTAGTACTCTTTAAGAAGAAAGTATTACTATGCAGTATTATTGTAGTACTCTTCATACGTGCGTCCGTGTCCATCGGTGGCCAACAGGAAGTCATCAGAGACGTCCCTCAGATGAACTTCCTGCTTCTGAAGCTGCGTCCAGAAGAAGTAGGAGGGGCTTGGTGTCCTTGCAAGAGGGGGCGGGGCTTGATGGTATCCAGCTGACCCTGGTGAGAACGTCCTGTGCGACTGTGGGCTGGGGATGATGTCATCGGACTCATCTGTACAGTAGAAACACGACACCTTATATACTCTGTACAGTAGAAACATGACACCTTATATTCTCTGTACAGTAGAAACATGACACCTTATATTCTCTGTACAGTAGAAACACGACACCTTATACTGTATTCTCTGTACAGTAGAAACACGACACCTTATATTCTCTGTACAGTAGAAACATGACACCTTATATTCTCTGTACAGTAGAAACATGACACCTTATATTCTCTGTACAGTAGAAACACAACACCTTATATACTCTGTACAGTAGAAACATGACACCTTATATTCTCTGTACAGTAGAAACATGACACCTTATATTCTCTGTACAGTAGAAACACGACACCTTATACTGTATTCTCTGTACAGTAGAAACACGACACCTTATATTCTCTGTACAGTAGAAACATGACACCTTATATTCTCTGTACAGTAGAAACATGACACCTTATATTCTCTGTACAGTAGAAACACGACACCTTATATTCTCTGTACAGTAGAAACATGACACCTTATATTCTCTGTACAGTAGAAACATGACACCTTATATTCTCTGTACAGTAGAAACACGACACCTTATATTCTCTGTACAGTAGAAACATGACACCTTATATTCTCTGTACAGTAGAAACATGACACCTTATATTCTCTGTACAGTAGAAACACGACACCTTATATACTCTGTACAGTAGAAACATGACACCTTATATTCTCTGTACAGTAGAAACATGACACCTTATATTCTCTGTACAGTAGAAACACAACACCTTATACTGTATTCTCTGTACAGTAGAAACACGACACCTTATATTCTCTGTACAGTAGAAACATGACACCTTATATTCTCTGTACAGTAGAAACACAACACCTTATATTCTCTGTACAGTAGAAACATGACACCTTATATTCTCTGTACAGTAGAAACATGACACCTTATATTCTCTGTACAGTAGAAACACGACACCTTATATTCTCTGTACAGTAGAAACACGACACCTTATATCCTCTGTACAGTAGAAACATGACACCTTATATTCTCTGTACAGTAGAAACATGACACCTTATACTGTATTCTCTGTACATTAGAAACATGACACCTTATACTGTATTCTCTGTACAGTAGAAACATGACACCTTATATTCTCTGTACAGTAGAAACATGACACCTTATATACTCTGTACAGTAGAAACATGACACCTTATACTGTATTCTCTGTACAGTAAAAACATGACACCTTATATTCTCTGTACAGTAGAAACATGACACCTTATATTCTCTGTACAGTAGAAACATGACACCTTATATTCTCTGTACAGTAGAAACATGACACCTTATATTCTCTGTACAGTAGAAACATGACACCTTAGAAACATTAGAGATGTCCGATAATATCGGACTGTTGATATTATCGTCCGATAAATGCTTTAAAATGTAATATCGGAAATTCTCGATATCGGTTTGAAAAAGTAAAATGTATGACTTTTTAAAAGGCTGCTGTGTACACGGCCGTAGGGAGAAGTACAGTAGGGAGAAGTACAGTAGGGAGAAGTAGAGTAGGGAGAAGTACAGTAGGGAGAAGTAGAGTAGGGAGAAGTACAGTAGGGAGAAGTAGAGTAGGGAGAAGTACAGTAGGGAGAAGTAGAGTAGGGAGAAGTACAGTAGGGAGAAGTACAGTAGGGAGAAGTAGAGTAGGGAGAAGTAGAGTAGGGAGAAGTACAGTAGGGAGAAGTAGAGTAGGGAGAAGTAGAGTAGGGAGAAGTACAGTAGGGAGAAGTAGAGTAGGGAGAAGTACAGTAGGGAGAAGTACAGTAGGGAGAAGTAGAGTAGGGAGAAGTACAGTAGGGAGAAGTAGAGTAGGGAGAAGTACAGTAGGGAGAAGTACAGTAGGGAGAAGTAGAGTAGGGAGAAGTACAGTAGGGAGAAGTACAGTAGGGAGAAGTAGAGTAGGGAGAAGTAGAGTAGGGAGAAGTAGAGTAGGGAGAAGTACAGTAGGGAGAAGTAGAGTAGGGAGAAGTACAGTAGGGAGAAGTAGAGTAGGGAGAAGTAGAGTAGGGAGAAGTAGAGTAGGGAGATGTACAGTAGGGAGATGTACAGTAGGGAGAAGTAGAGTAGGGAGAAGTAGAGTAGGGAGAAGTACAGTAGGGAGAAGTAGAGTAGGGAGAAGTACAGTAGGGAGAAGTAGAGTAGGGAGAAGTACAGTAGGGAGAAGTACAGTAGGGAGAAGTAGAGTAGGGAGAAGTAGAGTAGGGAGAAGTACAGTAGGGAGAAGTAGAGTAGGGAGAAGTACAGTAGGGAGAAGTAGAGTAGGGAGAAGTAGAGTAGGGAGAAGTAGAGTAGGGAGATGTACAGTAGGGAGAAGTAGAGTAGGGAGAAGTAGAGTAGGGAGAAGTAGAGTAGGGAGATGTACAGTAGGGAGAAGTAGAGTAGGGAGAAGTACAGTAGGGAGAAGTAGAGTAGGGAGAAGTAGAGTAGGGAGAAGTAGAGTAGGGAGATGTACAGTAGGGAGATGTACAGTAGGGAGAAGTAGAGTAGGGAGAAGTAGAGTAGGGAGAAGTACAGTAGAGAGAAGTAGAGTAGGGAGAAGTACAGTAGGGAGAAGTAGAGTAGGGAGAAGTACAGTAGGGAGAAGTACAGTAGGGAGAAGTAGAGTAGGGAGAAGTAGAGTAGGGAGAAGTACAGTAGGGAGAAGTAGAGTAGGGAGAAGTACAGTAGGGAGAAGTAGAGTAGGGAGAAGTAGAGTAGGGAGAAGTAGAGTAGGGAGATGTACAGTAGGGAGAAGTAGAGTAGGGAGAAGTAGAGTAGGGAGAAGTAGAGTAGGGAGATGTACAGTAGGGAGAAGTAGAGTAGGGAGAAGTAGAGAGCAGTTGCATCTCCCAGTCATACTTGACAACCCTCATCATTTTCCCGGGAGACTCCAGGATTTCAGTGCCCCTCCCCATAATCTCCCGGGGCAACCATTCATCCTCCCCATAATCTCCCGGGGCAACCATTCATCCTCCCCATAATCTCCCGGGGCAACCATTCATCCTCCCCATAATCTCCCGGGGCAACCATTCATCCTCCCCATAATCTCCCGGGGCAACCATCCTCCACAATTTCTCCCCATTTCCACCCAGACAACAATATTGGGGGCGTGTCTTAAAGGCACTTCCTTTGCGTGCCGGCCCAGTCACATAATATCTGCGGCTTTTCACACACACAAGTGAATGCAAGGCATACTTGGTCAACAGCCATACAGGTCACACTGAGGGTGGCGGTATAAACAAGTTTAACACTGTTACAAATATGTGAACCCACACCAAACAAGAATGACAAACACATTTCGGGAGAACATCTGCACCGTAACACAACATAAACACAGCAGAACAAATACCCAGAACCCCTTGCAGCACTAACTCTTCCGGGAAGCTACAATATCTACCCCCCCCCCCGCCCCACCTCAACCCTGCCCCCCCAACCCCGCCCACCTCAACCTCTGTCCCAAATTCCAAGCTGCTGTTTTGAGGCATGTTCAAAGAAGTAATGCACTTTGTGACTTGAATACTAAATATGGCAGTGCCATGTTGGCACTTTGTGACTTGAATACTAAATATGGCAGTGCCATGTTGGCACTTTGTGACTTGAATACTAAATATGGCAGTGCCATGTTGGCACTTTGTGACTTGAATACTAAATATGGCAGTGCCATGTTGGCACTTTGTGACTTGAATACTAAATATGGCAGTGCCATGTTGGCACTTTGTGACTTGAATACTAAATATGGCAGTGCCATGTTGGCACTTTGTGACTTGAATACTAAATATGGCAGTGCCATGTTGGCACTTTGTGACTTGAATACTAAATATGGCAGTGCCATGTTGGCACTTTGTGACTTGAATACTAAATATGGCAGTGCCATGTTGGCACTTTGTGACTTGAATACTAAATATGGCAGTGCCATGTTGGCACTTTGTGACTTGAATAATAAATATGGCAGTGCCATGTTGGCACTTTGTGACACAACTTTTATTTTGTAAAAGCTTGTTCCATTGTTGGATGCATCCAGCGTGGCAGCACAACAACATTAGGCATAATAATGTTCCATTGTTGGATGCATCCAGCGGGGCAGCACAACAACATTAGGCATAATAATGTTCCATTGTTGGATGCATCCAGCGTGGCAGCACAACAACATTAGGCATAATAATGTTCCATTGTTGGATGCATCCAGCGTGGCAGCACAACAACATTAGGCATAATAATGTTCCATTGTTGGATGCATCCAGCGGGGCAGCACAACAACATTAGGCATAATAATGTTCCATTGTTGGATGCATCCAGCGTGGCAGCACAACAACATTAGGCATAATAATGTTCCATTGTTGGATGCATCCAGCGGGGCAGCACAACAACATTAGGCATAATAATGTTCCATTGTTGGATGCATCCAGCGTGGCAGCACAACAACATTAGGCATAATAATGTTCCATTGTTGGATGCATCCAGCGGGGCAGCACAACAACATTAGGCATAATAATGTTCCATTGTTGGATGCATCCAGCGTGGCAGCACAACAACATTATGCCTAATAATGTTCCATTGTTGGATGCATCCAGCGTGGCAGCACAACAACATTAGGCATAATAATGTTCCATTGTTGGATGCATCCAGCGTGGCAGCACAACAACATTATGCCTAATAATGTTCCATTGTTGGATGCATCCAGCGTGGCAGCACAACAACATTAGGCATAATAATGTTCCATTGTTGGATGCATCCAGCGTGGCAGCACAACAACATTAGGCATAATAATGTTCCATTGTTGGATGCATCCAGCGGGGCAGCACAACAACATTAGGCATAATAATGTTCCATTGTTGGATGCATCCAGCGTGGCAGCACAACAACATTAGGCATAATAATGTTCCATTGTTGGATGCATCCAGCGGGGCAGCACAACAACATTAGGCATAATAATGTTCCAATGTTGGATGCATCCAGCGTGGCAGCACAACAACATTAGGCATAATAATGTTCCATTGTTGGATGCATCCAGCGGGGCAGCACAACAACATTAGGCATAATAATGTTCCATTGTTGGATGCATCCAGCGTGGCAGCACAACAACATTAGGCATAATAATGTTCCATTGTTGGATGCATCCAGCGGGGCAGCACAACAACATTAGGCATAATAATGTTCCATTGTTGGATGCATCCAGCGTGGCAGCACAACAACATTAGGCATAATAATGTTCCATTGTTGGATGCATCCAGCGTGGCAGCACAACAACATTAGGCATAATAATGTTCCAATGTTGGATGCATCCAGCGGGGCAGCACAACAACATTAGGCATAATAATGTTCCATTGTTGGATGCATCCAGCGTGGCAGCACAACAACATTAGGCATAATAATGTTCCAATGTTGGATGCATCCAGCGGGGCAGCACAACAATAATGTCTTCATTCCACCACTCTATGTATCGCTATTGCTTGATATCGGTATCGGTAATTAAGAGTTAGACAATATCAGATATCTGCAAAAAAGCAATTATCGGACATCTCTAAGAAACATGACACCTTATGTTGTAAGACAAGTGAAGGAACATCAAGTTACCCTTGTCATCCAGCGAGGAAGAAGAAGAAGAAGAATAAGAGTTGATGCAGGAAGTTCTCAGATCTTCTTCTAGAACTTCCACAATGATGGCCAGATCCTCCAGGCTGCTGCTCACTACTTGTCTCTGATGACCAAACACAAACCAGCTATGAGAGTCATGTGACCTTTGACATGTCACATGTGACCTTTGACATGTGACCTTTGACATGTCACATGTGACCTTTGACATGTGACCTTTGACATGTCAAAGGTCACATGTGACCTTTGACATGTCACATGTGACCTTTGACATGTGACCTTTGACATGTCACATGTGACCTTTGACATGTGACCTTTGACATGTCACATGTGACCTTTGACATGTGACCTTTGACATGTCAAAGGTCACATGTGACCTTTGACATGTCACATGTGACCTTTGACATGTGACCTTTGACATGTCACATGTGACCTTTGACATGTCACATGTGACCTTTGACATGTCACAGGTGACCTTTGACATGTCACATGTGACCTTTGACATGTCACAGGTGACCTTTGACATGTGACCTTTGACATGTCACATGTGACCTTTGACATGTGACTTTTGACATGTCACATGTGACCTTTGACATGTCACAGGTGACCTTTGACATGTCACAGGTGACCTTTGACATGTCACATGTGACATTTGACATGTCACATGTGACTTTTGACATGTGACATTTAACAGGTGACATGTGACATGTGACATGTGACTTGTAACGTGATGTGTACCTTGTTACATGTGACTCGTAACTTATAATAATAATAATAATAATAATAATACCTGGGATTTATATAGCGCTTTTCTAAGTACCCAAAGTCGCTTTACATGTTAAAAACCCATCATTCATTCACACCTGGTGGTGGTAAGCTACTTTCGTAGCCACAGCTGCCCTGGGGTAGACTGACGGAAGCGTGGCTGCCAATTTGCGCCTACGGCCCCTCCGACCACCACCTGTCATTCATTCATCATTCATTCACCTACGGCCCCTCCGACCACCACCTGTCATTCATTCATCATTCATTCACCTACGGCCCCTCCGACCACCACCTGTCATCCATTCAACATTCATTCACCTACTGGCCCCTCCGACCACCACCTGTCATTCATTCATCATTCATTCACCTACGGCCCCTCCGACCACCACCTGTCATCCATTCAACATTCATTCACCTACTGGCCCCTCCGACCACCACCTGTCATTCATTCATCATTCATTCACCTACTGGCCCCTCCGACCACCACCTGTCATTCATTCATCATTCATTCACCTACGGCCCCTCCGACCACCACCTGTCATTCATTCATCATTCATTCACCTACGGCCCCTCCGACCACCACCTGTCATTCATTCATCATTCATTCACCTACTGGCCTCTCCGACCACCACCTATCATTCATTCATCATTCATTCACCTACGGCCCCTCCGACCACCACCTGTCATTCATTCATCATTCATTCACCTACGGCCCCTCCGACCACCACCTGTCATCCATTCAACATTCATTCACCTACTGGCCCCTCCGACCACCACCTGTCATTCATTCATCATTCATTCACCTACTGGCCCCTCCGACCACCACCTGTCATTCATTCATCATTCATTCACCTACGGCCCCTCCGACCACCACCTGTCATCCATTCAACATTCATTCACCTACGGCCCCTCCGACCACCACCTATCATTCATTCATCATTCATTCACCTACGGCCCCTCCGACCACCACCTGTCATCCATTCAACATTCATTCACCTACTGGCCCCTCCGACCACCACCTGTCATTCATTCATCATTCATTCACCTACGGCCCCTCCGACCACCACCTGTCATTCATTCATCATTCATTCACCTACGGCCCCTCCGACCACCACCTGTCATTCATTCATCATTCATTCACCTACGGCCCCTCCGACCACCACCTGTCATTCATTCATCATTCATTCACCTACTGGCCCCTCCGACCACCACCTGTCATTCATTCATCATTCATTCACCTACGGCCCCTCCGACCACCACCTGTCATTCATTCATCATTCATTCACCTACGGCCCCTCCGACCACCACCTGTCATTCATTCATCATTCATTCACCTACGGCCCCTCCGACCACCACCTGTCATTCATTCATCATTCATTCACCTACGGCCCCTCCGACCACCACCTGTCATTCATTCATCATTCATTCACCTACGGCCCCTCCGACCACCACCTGTCATTCATTCATCATTCATTCACCTACTGGCCCCTCCGACCACCACCTGTCATTCATTCATCATTCATTCACCTACGGCCCCTCCGACCACCACCTGTCATTCATTCATCATTCATTCACCTACGGCCCCTCCGACCACCACCTGTCATTCATTCATCATTCATTCACCTACTGGCCTCTCCGACCACCACCTATCATTCATTCATCATTCATTCACCTACGGCCCCTCCGACCACCACCTGTCATCCATTCAACATTCATTCACCTACGGCCCCTCCGACCACCACCTGTCATTCATTCATCATTCATTCACCTACGGCCCCTCCGACCACCACCTGTCATTCATTCAACATTCATTCACCTACGGCCCCTCCGACCACCACCTGTCATCCATTCAACATTCATTCACCTACGGCCCCTCCGACCACCACCTGTCATCCATTCATCATTCATTCACCTACGGCCCCTCCGACCACCACCTGTCATTCATTCATCATTCATTCACCTACGGCCCCTCCGACCACCACCTGTCATCCATTCAACATTCATTCACCTACGGCCCCTCCGACCACCACCTGTCATTCATTCATCATTCATTCACCTACGGCCCCTCCGACCACCACCTGTCATCCATTCAACATTCATTCACCTACTGGCCCCTCCGACCACCACCTGTCATTCATTCATCATTCATTCACCTACTGGCCCCTCCGACCACCACCTGTCATTCATTCATCATTCATTCACCTACGGCCCCTCCGACCACCACCTGTCATTCATTCATCATTCATTCACCTACGGCCCCTCCGACCACCACCTGTCATTCATTCATCATTCATTCACCTACGGCCCCTCCGACCACCACCTGTCATTCATTCATCATTCATTCACCTACTGGCCCCTCCGACCACCACCTGTCATTCATTCATCATTCATTCACCTACGGCCCCTCCGACCACCACCTGTCATTCATTCATCATTCATTCACCTACGGCCCCTCCGACCACCACCTGTCATTCATTCATCATTCATTCACCTACGGCCCCTCCGACCACCACCTGTCATTCATTCATCATTCATTCACCTACGGCCCCTCCGACCACCACCTGTCATTCATTCATCATTCATTCACCTACGGCCCCTCCGACCACCACCTGTCATTCATTCATCATTCATTCACCTACTGGCCCCTCCGACCACCACCTGTCATTCATTCATCATTCATTCACCTACGGCCCCTCCGACCACCACCTGTCATTCATTCATCATTCATTCACCTACGGCCCCTCCGACCACCACCTGTCATTCATTCATCATTCATTCACCTACTGGCCTCTCCGACCACCACCTATCATTCATTCATCATTCATTCACCTACGGCCCCTCCGACCACCACCTGTCATCCATTCAACATTCATTCACCTACGGCCCCTCCGACCACCACCTGTCATTCATTCATCATTCATTCACCTACTGGCCTCTCCGACCACCACCTATCATTCATTCATCATTCATTCACCTACGGCCCCTCCGACCACCACCTGTCATCCATTCAACATTCATTCACCTACGGCCTCTCCGACCACCACCTGTCATTCATTCAACATTCATTCACCTACGGCCCCTCCGACCACCACCTGTCATCCATTCAACATTCATTCACCTACGGCCCCTCCGACCACCACCTGTCATCCATTCATCATTCATTCACCTACGGCCCCTCCGACCACCACCTGTCATTCATTCATCATTCATTCACCTACGGCCCCTCCGACCACCACCTGTCATCCATTCAACATTCATTCACCTACGGCCCCTCCGACCACCACCTGTCATTCATTCATCATTCATTCACCTACGGCCCCTCCGACCACCACCTGTCATCCATTCAACATTCATTCACCTACTGGCCCCTCCGACCACCACCTGTCATTCATTCATCATTCATTCACCTACTGGCCCCTCCGACCACCACCTGTCATTCATTCATCATTCATTCACCTACGGCCCCTCCGACCACCACCTGTCATTCATTCATCATTCATTCACCTACGGCCCCTCCGACCACCACCTGTCATTCATTCATCATTCATTCACCTACGGCCCCTCCGACCACCACCTGTCATTCATTCATCATTCATTCACCTACTGGCCCCTCCGACCACCACCTGTCATTCATTCATCATTCATTCACCTACGGCCCCTCCGACCACCACCTGTCATTCATTCATCATTCATTCACCTACGGCCCCTCCGACCACCACCTGTCATTCATTCATCATTCATTCACCTACGGCCCCTCCGACCACCACCTGTCATTCATTCATCATTCATTCACCTACGGCCCCTCCGACCACCACCTGTCATTCATTCATCATTCATTCACCTACGGCCCCTCCGACCACCACCTGTCATTCATTCATCATTCATTCACCTACTGGCCCCTCCGACCACCACCTGTCATTCATTCATCATTCATTCACCTACGGCCCCTCCGACCACCACCTGTCATTCATTCATCATTCATTCACCTACGGCCCCTCCGACCACCACCTGTCATCCATTCAACATTCATTCACCTACTGGCCCCTCCGACCACCACCTGTCATTCATTCATCATTCATTCACCTACTGGCCCCTCCGACCACCACCTGTCATTCATTCATCATTCATTCACCTACGGCCCCTCCGACCACCACCTGTCATTCATTCATCATTCATTCACCTACGGCCCCTCCGACCACCACCTGTCATTCATTCATCATTCATTCACCTACTGGCCTCTCCGACCACCACCTATCATTCATTCATCATTCATTCACCTACGGCCCCTCCGACCACCACCTGTCATTCATTCATCATTCATTCACCTACGGCCCCTCCGACCACCACCTGTCATCCATTCAACATTCATTCACCTACTGGCCCCTCCGACCACCACCTGTCATTCATTCATCATTCATTCACCTACTGGCCCCTCCGACCACCACCTGTCATTCATTCATCATTCATTCACCTACGGCCCCTCCGACCACCACCTGTCATCCATTCAACATTCATTCACCTACGGCCCCTCCGACCACCACCTATCATTCATTCATCATTCATTCACCTACGGCCCCTCCGACCACCACCTATCATTCATTCATCATTCATTCACCTACGGCCCCTCCGACCACCACCTGCCATCCATTCAACATTCATTCACCTACTGGCCCCTCCGACCACCACCTGTCATTCATTCATCATTCATTCACCTACTGGCCTCTCCGACCACCACCTGCCATCCATTCAACATTCATTCACCTACTGGCCCCTCCGACCACCACCTGTCATTCATTCATCATTCATTCACCTACGGCCCCTCCGACCACCACCTGTCATCCATTCAACATTCATTCACCTACTGGCCCCTCCGACCACCACCTGTCATTCATTCATCATTCATTCACCTACTGGCCCCTCCGACCACCACCTGTCATTCATTCATCATTCATTCACCTACGGCCCCTCCGACCACCACCTGTCATTCATTCATCATTCATTCACCTACGGCCCCTCCGACCACCACCTGTCATTCATTCATCATTCATTCACCTACGGCCCCTCCGACCACCACCTGTCATTCATTCATCATTCATTCACCTACTGGCCCCTCCGACCACCACCTGTCATTCATTCATCATTCATTCACCTACGGCCCCTCCGACCACCACCTGTCATTCATTCATCATTCATTCACCTACGGCCCCTCCGACCACCACCTGTCATTCATTCATCATTCATTCACCTACGGCCCCTCCGACCACCACCTGTCATTCATTCATCATTCATTCACCTACGGCCCCTCCGACCACCACCTGTCATTCATTCATCATTCATTCACCTACGGCCCCTCCGACCACCACCTGTCATTCATTCATCATTCATTCACCTACTGGCCCCTCCGACCACCACCTGTCATTCATTCATCATTCATTCACCTACGGCCCCTCCGACCACCACCTGTCATTCATTCATCATTCATTCACCTACGGCCCCTCCGACCACCACCTGTCATTCATTCATCATTCATTCACCTACTGGCCTCTCCGACCACCACCTATCATTCATTCATCATTCATTCACCTACGGCCCCTCCGACCACCACCTGTCATCCATTCAACATTCATTCACCTACGGCCCCTCCGACCACCACCTGTCATTCATTCATCATTCATTCACCTACGGCCCCTCCGACCACCACCTGTCATTCATTCAACATTCATTCACCTACGGCCCCTCCGACCACCACCTGTCATCCATTCAACATTCATTCACCTACGGCCCCTCCGACCACCACCTGTCATCCATTCAACATTCATTCACCTACTGGCCCCTCCGACCACCACCTGTCATTCATTCATCATTCATTCACCTACGGCCCCTCCGACCACCACCTGTCATCCATTCAACATTCATTCACCTACGGCCCCTCCGACCACCACCTGTCATTCATTCATCATTCATTCACCTACGGCCCCTCCGACCACCACCTGTCATCCATTCAACATTCATTCACCTACTGGCCCCTCCGACCACCACCTGTCATTCATTCATCATTCATTCACCTACTGGCCCCTCCGACCACCACCTGTCATTCATTCATCATTCATTCACCTACGGCCCCTCCGACCACCACCTGTCATTCATTCATCATTCATTCACCTACGGCCCCTCCGACCACCACCTGTCATTCATTCATCATTCATTCACCTACGGCCCCTCCGACCACCACCTGTCATTCATTCATCATTCATTCACCTACTGGCCCCTCCGACCACCACCTGTCATTCATTCATCATTCATTCACCTACGGCCCCTCCGACCACCACCTGTCATTCATTCATCATTCATTCACCTACGGCCCCTCCGACCACCACCTGTCATTCATTCATCATTCATTCACCTACGGCCCCTCCGACCACCACCTGTCATTCATTCATCATTCATTCACCTACGGCCCCTCCGACCACCACCTGTCATTCATTCATCATTCATTCACCTACGGCCCCTCCGACCACCACCTGTCATTCATTCATCATTCATTCACCTACTGGCCCCTCCGACCACCACCTGTCATTCATTCATCATTCATTCACCTACGGCCCCTCCGACCACCACCTGTCATTCATTCATCATTCATTCACCTACGGCCCCTCCGACCACCACCTGTCATTCATTCATCATTCATTCACCTACTGGCCTCTCCGACCACCACCTATCATTCATTCATCATTCATTCACCTACGGCCCCTCCGACCACCACCTGTCATTCATTCATCATTCATTCACCTACGGCCCCTCCGACCACCACCTGTCATTCATTCATCATTCATTCACCTACGGCCCCTCCGACCACCACTTATCATCCATTCATCATTCATTCACCTACTGGCCTCTCCGACCACCACCTGCCATCCATTCATCATTCATTCACCTACGGCCCCTCCGACCACCACCTGTCATCCATTCAACATTCATTCACCTACGGCCCCTCCGACCACCACCTGTCATCCATTCAACATTCATTCACCTACTGGCCCCTCCGACCACCACCTGTCATTCATTCATCATTCATTCACCTACGGCCCCTCCGACCACCACCTGTCATCCATTCAACATTCATTCACCTACTGGCCCCTCCGACCACCACCTGTCATTCATTCATCATTCATTCACCTACGGCCCCTCTGACCACCACCTGTCATTCATTCATCATTCATTCACCTACTGGCCCCTCCGACCACCACCTGTCATTCATTCATCATTCATTCACCTACGGCCCCTCCGACCACCACCTGTCATTCATTCATCATTCATTCACCTACGGCCCCTCCGACCACCACCTGTCATTCATTCATCATTCATTCACCTACGGCCCCTCCGACCACCACCTGTCATTCATTCATCATTCATTCACCTACGGCCCCTCCGACCACCACCTGTCATTCATTCATCATTCATTCACCTACGGCCCCTCCGACCACCACCTGTCATTCATTCATCATTCATTCACCTACGGCCCCTCCGACCACCACCTGTCATCCATTCATCATTCATTCACCTACGGCCCCTCCGACCACCACCTGTCATCCATTCATCATTCATTCACCTACGGCCCCTCCGACCACCACCTATCATTCATTCATCATTCATTCACCTACGGCCCCTCCGACCACCACCTGTCATCCATTCAACATTCATTCACCTACTGGCCCCTCCGACCACCACCTGTCATTCATTCATCATTCATTCACCTACGGCCCCTCCGACCACCACCTGTCATCCATTCAACATTCATTCACCTACTGGCCCCTCCGACCACCACCTGTCATTCATTCATCATTCATTCACCTACTGGCCCCTCCGACCACCACCTGTCATTCATTCATCATTCATTCACCTACGGCCCCTCCGACCACCACCTGTCATTCATTCATCATTCATTCACCTACGGCCCCTCCGACCACCACCTGTCATTCATTCATCATTCATTCACCTACTGGCCCCTCCGACCACCACCTGTCATTCATTCATCATTCATTCACCTACGGCCCCTCCGACCACCACCTGTCATTCATTCATCATTCATTCACCTACGGCCCCTCCGACCACCACCTGTCATTCATTCATCATTCATTCACCGGTGTGAGCGGCACCGGGGGCAAGGGTGAAGTGTCCTGCCCAAGGACACAACGGCATGGTAAGAGGCGGGGAGCGAACCTGCAACCCTCAGGTTTCTGACACGGGCGCTCTACCCACTACGCCATGCCATAAAACGTGACATGTAACCTATTTACATGTGAGATGTGACTTGTAATATGTGACTTGTAACATGTAACAAGTTACATTTGACATGTACCATGTAACATGTGACATGTGACATGTAACAAGTGACATTTAACATGTAACATAACAAGTGACATATAACATGTGACAAGTGACATGTAACATGTGACATGTAACAAGTGACATGTAAAAGTGACATGTAACAAGTGACATGTAACAAATGACATGTAACAATTGACATGTGACAAGTGACATGTAACAAGTGACATGTAACAAGGGAAATTTAACATGTGACATGTAACAAGTAAAATTCAACAAGTGAAATTTAACATGTGACATGTAACAAGTGACATGTAACAAGTGAAATTTAACATGTGACAAGTAACAAGTGACATGTATCAAGTGAAATTTAACATGTGACATGTAACAAGTGACATGTAACAAGTGAAATTTAACATGTGACATGTAACAAGTGACATGTAACAAGTGAAATTTAACATGTGACAAGTAACAAGTGACATGTAACAAGTGAAATTTAACATGTGACATGTAACAAGTGACATGTAACAAGTGAAATTTAACATGTGACATGTAACAAGTGACCTGTAACAAGTGAAATTTAACATGTGACATGTAACAAGTGACATGTAACAAGTGAAATTTAACATGTGACATGTAACAAGTGACCTGTACCAAGTGAAATTTAACATGTGACATGTAACAAGTGACATGCAACAAGTGAAATTTAACATGTGACATGTAACAAGTGACATGTAACAAGTGAAATTTAACATGTGACATGTAACAAGTGACATGTAACAAGTGAAATTTAACATGTGACATGTAACAAGTGACATGTAACAAGTGAAATTTAACATGTGACATGTAACAAGTGACCTGTAACAAGTGAAATTTAACAAGTGAAATTTAACATGTGACATGTAAGAAGTGACATGTAACAAGTGAAATTTAACATGTGACATGTAACAAGTGACCTGTAACAAGTGAAATTTAACATGTGACATGTAACAAGTGACATGTAACAAGTGAAATTTAACATGTGACATGTAACAAGTGACCTGCAACAAGTGAAATTTAACATGTGACATGTAACAAGTGACATACAACAAGTGAAATTTAACATGTGACATGTAACAAGTGAAATTTAACATGTGACATGTAACAAGTGACATGTAACAAGTGAAATTTAACATGTGACATGTAACAAGTAAAATTCAACAAGTGAAATTTAACATGTGACATGTAACAAGTGACATGTAACAAGTGAAATTTAACATGTGACAAGTAACAAGTGACATGTAACAAGTGAAATTTAACATGTGACATGTAACAAGTGACATGTAACAAGTGAAATTTAACATGTGACATGTAACAAGTGACATGTAACAAGTGAAATTTAACATGTGACAAGTAACAAGTGACATGTAACAAGTGAAATTTAACATGTGACATGTAACAAGTGACATGTAACAAGTGAAATTTAACATGTGACAAGTAACAAGTGACATGTAACAAGTGAAATTTAACATGTGACAAGTAACAAGTGACATGTAACAAGTGAAATTTAACATGTGACATGTAACAAGTTACATGTAACAAGTGAAATTTAACATGTGACATGTAACAAGTGACATGTAACAAGTGAAATTTAACATGTGACATGTAACAAGTGACATGTAACAAGTGAAATTTAACATGTGACATGTAACAAGTAAAATTCAACAAGTGAAATTTAACATGTGACATGTAACAAGTGACATGTAACAAGTGAAATTTAACATGTGACAAGTAACAAGTGACATGTATCAAGTGAAATTTAACATGTGACATGTAACAAGTGACATGTAACAAGTGAAATTTAACATGTGACATGTAACAAGTGACATGTAACAAGTGAAATTTAACATGTGACAAGTAACAAGTGACATGTAACAAGTGAAATTTAACATGTGACATGTAACAAGTGAAATTTAACATGTGACATGTAACAAGTGACCTGTAACAAGTGACCTGTAACAAGTGAAATTTAACATGTGACATGTAACAAGTGACATGTAACAAGTGAAATTTAACATGTGACATGTAACAAGTGACCTGTAACAAGTGAAATTTAACATGTGACATGTAACAAGTGACATGCAACAAGTGAAATTTAACATGTGACATGTAACAAGTGACATGTAACAGGTGACATTTAACATGTGACATGTAACAAGTGACATGTAACAAGTGAAATTTAACATGTGACATGTAACAAGTGACATGTAACAAGTGAAATTTAACATGTGACATGTAACAAGTGACATATAACAAGTGAAATTTAACATGTGACATGTAACAAGTGACATGTAACAAGTGAAATTTAACATGTGACATGTAACAAGTGACCTGTATCAAGTGAAATTTAACATGTGACATGTAACAAGTGACATGTAACAAGTGAAATTTAACATGTGACATGTAACAAGTGACCTGTAACAAGTGAAATTTAACATGTGACATGTAACAAGTGACATGTAACAAGTGAAATTTAACATGTGACATGTAACAAGCGACCTGTAACAAGTGAAATTTAACATGTGACATGTAACAAGTGACATGTAACAAGTGAAATTTAACATGTGCCATGTAACAAGTGACATGTAACAAGTGAAATTTAACATGTGACAAGTAACAAGTGACATGTA
Organism: Entelurus aequoreus; assembly: GCF_033978785.1. NCBI lineage: Eukaryota > Metazoa > Chordata > Actinopteri > Syngnathiformes > Syngnathidae > Entelurus > Entelurus aequoreus. The sequence continues at coordinate 7,215,171 of NC_084743.1, forward strand.
ACAAGTGAAATTTAACATGTGACATGTAACAAGTGACATGTAACAAGTGAAATTTAACATGTGACATGTAACAAGTGACATGTAACAAGTGAAATTTAACATGTGACAAGTAACAAGTGACATGTAACAAGTGAAATTTAACATGTGACATGTAACAAGTGACATGTAACAAGTGAAATTTAACATGTGACATGTAACAAGTGACATGTAACAAGTGAAATTTAACATGTGACAAGTAACAAGTGACATGTAACAAGTGAAATTTAACATGTGACATGTAACAAGTGACATGTAACAAGTGAAATTTAACATGTGACAAGTAACAAGTGACATGTAACAAGTGAAATTTAACATGTGACAAGTAACAAGTGACATGTAACAAGTGAAATTTAACATGTGACATGTAACAAGTGACATGTAACAAGTGAAATTTAACATGTGACATGTAACAAGTGACATGTAACAAGTGAAATTTAACATGTGACAAGTAACAAGTGACATGTAACAAGTGAAATTTAACATGTGACATGTAACAAGTGACATGTAACAAGTGAAATTTAACATGTGACAAGTAACATGTGACATGTAACAAGTGAAATTTAACATGTGACATGTAACATGTGACATGTAACAAGTGACATGTAACAAGTGAAATTTAACATGTGACAAGTAACATGTGACATGTAACAAGTGAAATTTAACATGTGACATGTAACATGTGACATGTAACATGTGACATGTAACAAGTGACATGTAACAAGTGAAATTTAACATGTGACATGTAACAAGTGACATTTAACATGTAACAAGTGACATGTCACTTGTTACGTGTGACATGTGACATGTAACATGTGACACGTGGCATGTGAGAAGTGACATGTAACATGTGAAGACACAAGGAGTCCCAGACAAGGTAAGTAGATCTCACCTTGCTGCTTCTTCTTCTTTTCACTCTCTTCTTGGAGCCTAAAACATGAGTGACTTTCTTTTAGCCTCAACTTGTACAAGAAGACTAGATGTTGTAGAAGAAGACTAGATGTTGTAGAAGAAGACTAGATGTTGTAGTAGAAGACTAGATGTTGTAGAAGAAGACTAGATGTTGTAGTAGAAGACTAGATGTTGTAGTAGAAGACTAGATGTTGTAGAAGAAGACTAGATGTTGTAGTAGAAGACTAGATGTTGTAGAAGAAGACTAGATGTTGTAGTAGAAGACTAGATGTTGTAGAAGAAGACTAGATGTTGTAGTAGACTTCAAGATGTTGTAGAAGAAGACTAGATGTTGTAGTAGAAGACTAGATGTTGTAGTAGAAGACTAGATGTTGTAGAAGAAGACTAGATGTTGTAGTAGAAGACTAGATGTTGTAGTAGAAGACTAGATGTTGTAGAAGAAGACTAGATGTTGTAGAAGAAGACTAGATGTTGTAGTAGAAGACTAGATGTTGTAGTAGAAGACTAGATGTTGTAGAAGAAGACTAGATGTTGTAGTAGAAGACTAGATGTTGTAGTAGAAGACTAGATGTTGTAGAAGAAGACTAGATGTTGTAGAAGAAGACTAGATGTTGTAGTAGAAGACTAGATGTTGTAGTAGAAGACTAGATGTTGTAGAAGAAGACTAGATGTTGTAGTAGAAGACTAGATGTTGTAGAAGAAGACTAGATGTTGTAGTAGAAGACTAGATGTTGTAGAAGAAGACTAGATGTTGTAGTAGACTTCAAGATGTTGTAGAAGAAGACTAGATGTTGTAGTAGAAGACTAGATGTTGTAGTAGAAGACTAGATGTTGTAGAAGAAGACTAGATGTTGTAGTAGAAGACTAGATGTTGTAGTAGAAGACTAGATGTTGTAGAAGAAGACTAGATGTTGTAGTAGAAGACTAGATGTTGTAGTAGAAGACTAGATGTTGTAGAAGAAGACTAGATGTTGTAGTAGAAGACTAGATGTTGTAGAAGAAGACTAGATGTTGTAGTAGACTTCAAGATGTTGTAGAAGAAGACTAGATGTTGTAGTAGAAGACTAGATGTTGTAGTAGAAGACTAGATGTTGTAGAAGAAGACTAGATGTTGTAGTAGAAGACTAGATGTTGTAGTAGAAGACTAGATGTTGTAGTAGAAGACTAGATGTTGTAGAAGAAGACTAGATGTTGTAGTAGACTTCAAGATGTTGTAGAAGAAGACTAGATGTTGTAGTAGACTTACAGATGTTGTAGAAGAAGACTAGATGTTGTAGTAGACTTCAAGATGTTGTAGAAGAAGACTAGATGTTGTAGTAGAAGACTAGATGTTGTAGAAGAAGACTAGATGTTGTAGAAGAAGACTAGATGTTGTAGTAGAAGACTAGATGTTGTAGTAGAAGACTAGATGTTGTAGTAGAAGACTAGATGTTGTAGAAGAAGACTAGATGTTGTAGTAGAAGACTAGATGTTGTAGTAGAAGACTAGATGTTGTAGAAGAAGACTAGATGTTGTAGTAGAAGACTAGATGTTGTAGTAGAAGACTAGATGTTGTAGTAGAAGACTAGATGTTGTAGAAGAAGACTAGATGTTGTAGTAGACTTCAAGATGTTGTAGAAGAAGACTAGATGTTGTAGTAGACTTACAGATGTTGTAGAAGAAGACTAGATGTTGTAGTAGACTTCAAGATGTTGTAGAAGAAGACTAGATGTTGTAGTAGACTTCAAGATGTTGTAGAAGAAGACTAGATGTTGTAGTAGACTTCCAGATGTTGTAGAAGAAGACTAGATGTTGTAGTAGAAGACTAGATGTTGTAGAAGAAGACTAGATGTTGTAGTAGACTTCAAGATGTAGAAGAAGACTAGATGTTGTAGAAGAAGACTAGATGTTGTAGAAGAAGACTAGATGTTGTAGAAGAAGACTAGATGTTGTAGTAGACTTCAAGATGTTGTAGAAGAAGACTAGATGTTGTAGTAGAAGACTAGATGTTGTAGAAGAAGACTAGATGTTGTAGTAGACTTCAAGATGTTGTAGAAGAAGACTAGATGTTGTAGTAGAAGACTAGATGTTGTAGAAGAAGACTAGATGTTGTAGTAGACTTCCAGATGTTGTAGAAGAAGACTAGATGTTGTAGTAGAAGACTAGATGTTGTAGAAGAAGACTAGATGTTGTAGTAGACTTCAAGATGTAGAAGAAGACTAGATGTTGTAGAAGAAGACTAGATGTTGTAGAAGAAGACTAGATGTTGTAGTAGACTTCAAGATGTTGTAGAAGAAGACTAGATGTTGTAGTAGAAGACTAGATGTTGTAGAAGAAGACTAGATGTTGTAGTAGACTTCAAGATGTTGTAGAAGAAGACTAGATGTAGTAGACTTACAGATGTAGAAGAAGACTAGATGTTGTAGTAGACTTACAGATGTAGAAGAAGACTAGATGTTGTAGTAGACTTACAGATGTAGAAGAAGACTAGATGTTGTAGTAGACTTCAAGATGTTGTAGAAGAAGACTAGATGTAGTAGACTTACAGATGTAGAAGAAGACTAGATGTTGTAGTAGACTTACAGATGTAGAAGAAGACTAGATGTTGTAGTAGACTTACAGATGTAGAAGAAGACTCGATGTTGTAGTAGACTTACAGATGTAGAAGAAGACTAGATGTTGTAGTAGACTTCAAGATGTTGTAGAAGAAAACTAGATGTAGTAGACTTACAGATGTAGAAGAAGACTAGATGTTGTAGTAGACTTACAGATGTAGAAGAAGACTAGATGTTGTAGTAGACTTACAGATGTAGAAGAAGACTAGATGTTGTAGTAGACTTACAGATGTAGAAGAAGACTAGATGTTGTAGTGGACTTACAGATGTAGAAGAAGACTAGATGTTGTAGTGGACTTACAGATGTAGAAGAAGACTAGATGTTGTAGTGGACTTACAGATGTAGAAGAAGACTAGATGTTGTAGTGGACTTACAGATGTAGAAGAAGACTAGATGTTGTAGTAGACTTACAGATGTAGAAGAAGACTAGATGTTGTAGTAGACTTACAGATGTAGAAGAAGACTAGATGTTGTAGTGGACTTACAGATGTAGAAGAAGACTAGATGTTGTAGTAGACTTACAGATGTAGAAGAAGACTAGAAGTGAAGTGGAGTCACTCACCTTTGACCTTCTTCTTGTCACGGTTCTGCTTGTCAGTGAAAGAAAAACAAATATTTTATATTCAACACAAACATGACACCACACTTCTGATGTGGAACATCTTTTGGTGCAGTCACACTTCTGATGTGGAACATCTTTTGGTGCAGTCACACTTCTGATGTGGAACATCTTTTGGTGCAGTCACACTTCTGATGTGGAACATCTTTTGGTGCAGTCACACTTCTGATGTGGAACATCTTTTGGTGCAGTCACACTTCTGATGTGGAACATCTTTTGGTGCAGTCACACTTCTGATGTGGAACATCTTTTGGTGCAGTCACACGTTAAGAATAATACTAATAGTAATTGATCATTTTACACGTTATTAATATAAATAATAGTCAATGATCATTTCATGTTAATAATAATAATAATAATACTAATAATAATAATAGTCATTGATTATTTCACACATTAATAATACTAATACTCGTCATTGATCATTTCACACATTAATAATAATAATAATAGTCATTGATCATTTCACACATTAATAATAATAATAATAATAGTCTTGATCATTTCACTCTGTCAGGCTTGTCACTGACAGTTTGGTTATGTTTTGGTTTTTCCTCTGAGTTTGTGTTTTATTTTCTGGGGTTCGTCACCAACACTTCCTGACACACTCGTTAATAATAATAATACTAGTCATTGATCATTTCATGTTAATAATAATAATAGTCATTGATCATTTCATGTTAATAATAATAATAGTCACTGATCATTTCATGTTGATAATAATAATACTAGTCATTGATCATTTCATGTTAATAATAATAATACTAGTCATTGATCATTTCATGTTAATAATAATAATAATAGTCATTGATCATTTCATGTTAATAATAATAATAATAGTCATTGATCATTTCATGTTAATAATAATAATAATAGTCATTGATCATTTCATGTTAATAATAATAATAATAGTCATTGATCATTTCATGTTAATAATAATAATAATAGTCATTGATCATTTCATGTTAATAATAATAATACTAGTCATTGATCCTTTCATGTTAAAAATAATAATGATAGTCATTGATCATTTCATGTTAATGATAATAATAATAATAAAAATAATAGTCATTGATCATTTCACTCGTTAATAATGATAATAAAGATGATGATATGAAAATGATAATATTAATAATAATAATAACAATGATGATGATGATAATAATAATAATAATAACAATGATGATGATAACAATATTAATAATAATAACAATGATGATGATGATAATAATAATAATAACAACACAGATGATGATGATAATAATAATAATAATAATAACAATGATGATATAATAATAATAATAATAATATTAATAATATTAACAATGATGATGATGATAATAATAGTAATAATAATAAAAATAATGATGATGATAATAATAGTAATAATAATAATAACCATGATGATGATAATAATACTAATAATAATAATGATGATGATAATAAAAGTAATAATAATAACAATGATGATGATGATAATAATAACAATGATGATGATGATAATAATATTAATAATAATAACAATGATGATGATAATAATAATAATAATAATAATAATAATAATGATGATGAGAATAATATTAATAATAACAACAATGATGGTGATGATGAAGATATTATTAATAATAATTACAATGATGAAGATTATAATAATATTAATACTAATAATAACAATGATAATGATAATAATGATATTAATAATAACCCGTGACTGTGTGGGTTCCCTCCGGGTACTCCGGCTTCCTCCCACCTCCAAAGACATGCACCTGGGGATAGGCCCCACCCACCACCTGATAGGTTGGTTGGCAACACTAAATGGTCCCTAGTGTGTGAATGTTTTTGATTGATTGAAACTTTGATTAGTAGATTGCACAGTACAGTACAATACATATTCCGTACAATTGACCACTAAATGGTAACACCCCAATAAGTTTTTCAACTAGTTTAAGTCGGGGTCAACGTTAATCAATTCATGGTAATAATGTGAGTGTGAATGTTGTCTGTCTATCTGTGTTGGCCCTGTGATGAGGTGGTGACTTGTCCAGGGTGTACCCCGCCTTCCACCCGAATGAGAGCTGAGATAGGCTCCAGCAACCCCCGCAACCCAGAAAGGGACAAGCGGTAGAAAATGGATGGATGGATGATAATAACAATGATGATGAGATGACAATATTAATAATAATTACAATGATGATGATAATAATTTTAATATCAATAACAATGATAATGATGATAATAATATAAATAATGATAACAATGATGATGATGATAATAATATTAATAATAATAACAATGATGATGATGATAATACTATTAATAATAATAACAATAATGATGATAATAATAATATTACTAATAATAACAATGATAATGATGATAGTAATATTAATAATAATAACAATGAGTATGATGATAATAATATTAATAATAATAACAATGATGATGATAATAGTAATATTATTAATACTGACGATGATGATGATGATGATGATGATAATACTATTAATAATAATACCAATGATGATCGGTATGTGGGCTTGTATAAAGCTTTAGGGAGTTGAACGCCCCTGCCTTACATAGTTCCGGGTCACCCTTGGGCAAGGTGTAGCACCCAAATGCCCCTCCATCAGGGTTACGATACTCCCCATGGACCAAACTAGAAGAAGATGCGTTACCCGGCCCGGAGGAAGCTCGGGGCCCTCCTCCGGAGCTAGGCCCGGAGGCAGGGCTCGTCAGCGAGCGCCTGGGGCCCGGGCTAGCCACAGAGCCCGTCCGGACACAGCCCGAAGAAACTACATGGACACACTATCTCTTCCGCCACGTGGGCCCACCACCCACGGTCGGAACCAGTGGGGTCGGGTGCGCTGCCAATAGGATGGCAGGGAAAGTAGAGGCTCCAGACGGCAGCAGAGGCTGACTTTTGGAATATCAACATCTCTACGCTGGTAAGGAAGGAGCCTCAGCTGGTGCGGGAGGATGAGTGCTACCAGTTGTATCTGGTAGGGCTTACCTCTACGCATAGCAAGGGCTCTGAAACCACACTCCTGGACAAGGGATGGATCTTGTTCACTTCTGGAGTTGCTCAGGTTGTGAGGGCCCACGTGGGTGTGGGGATACTCACGAGTCCTCGGCTGAGTGCCTGTACATTGGAGTTCACCCGAGTGGACAAGAGGGTCACCTCCCTTCGCCTTAGGGTTGGAGGGGGGAAACTCTGACTGTTGTTTCCACGTATGCACCAAACAAGAGTTCAGAGTATTTGCCCTTCTTGGATACCTTGCATGGGGTCCTGTATGGCGCCAGCAGGGGATTCCATAGTCTTGCTGGGGGACTTTAAAGCGCACGTGAGCAATGACAACCTGGTACCAGAGCACCCTAGGCCAAAGATCAATGATCGATTTTGTAATCATATCAGCTGATCTGAGGCCGTATGTATTGGACACTCGGGTGAAGAGAGGGGCTGAACTGTCAACTGATCACCATCTGGTGGTGAGTTGGGTCAGATGGCGGAGGGAACCTCTGGACAGACCTTGCAAACCCAAACGTGTAGTGCGGGTGAACTGGGAATGTTTGGTTCAATCTTTGTTCAACCAGAGTGAGAGTTGTGTCCGGGTGCTTGGATGTAGGTAGGATCAGTTTCCAGTGGGAGTTGGTCTCTGCCAGTGCTGCGCTCTGTCACCTATCCTGTTTGTGATTTTCACGGACAGGATTTCTAGGCAGAGTCGTGACAATGGCGGAGAGGGTATACATCTCGGGGGGCTAAAGGTTGCGTCACTGCTGTTTGCAGATTAAGTGGTCCTGATAGCACCATTGGTTCGTGACCTTCAGCTTTCACTGGATCGGTCTGCAACCGAGTATTCAGCAGCTGGAATGAGTATCAGCGTCTCCAAATTTGAGTCCATGGTTCTCAGCAGGAAACCGATGGTTTGTGCAGTCCAGGTAGAGAACGAGACTCTGTCCCAGGTGGAGAAGTTTAAGTATCTCGGGGTCTTGTTCACGAGTGAGGGAAAGATGGAGAAGGAAATCAGCCGAAGAATCGGAGCAGCTGGGGCAGTGTTGTAGTCACTCTGGAGGTCTACCGAGCAATCTACATTCCTACTCTCAGCTATTGTCATGAAGTGTGGGTCATGACCGAAAGAATAAGATGGCGGATACAAGCGGCTGAAATGAGTTTCCTCAGAAAGGTGGCTGGAATCTCCCTTAGTGACAAGGTGAGAAGTTCAGTCACCCGAGAGAGACTCAGAGTAGCGCTACTGCTCCTTCGCTTGGAAAGGAGCCAGTTTAGGTGGTTCGGGCATCTCGTGCGGATGCCTCACCAGCGTCTCCCTAGATAGGTCCTCATTGCACGTCCCACTGGGAGGAGCCCCCGGGGCAGGCCAAGGACCAGATGGGGGGATTACATCTCCTCTCTGGCCTGGGAACGCTTCGGGATCCCCCAGGAGGAAGTTGCTAATGTTGCTCTGGAGATAGAAGTCTGGGGGTCTCTGCTGGAGCTTTTGTCCCCGCGACCCCATTCCGGATAAGCGGTTGGAGATGGATGGATGGAACAATGATGATGATAATGATAATAATAATAATGATAATAATAACAATGATGACGAGGATGATTATAATAATAATATCAATGATGATGATAATAATATTAATAATAATTACAATGATGATGATAATAATATTAATAATAATAATAATGATAACTCTGATAATATTAATAATAATAACAATGATGATGATGATGATGATAATAATATTAATAATAATAACTGTGGGGAGGCGGGGCCGGCAGACCGACAGCGAGGCGTGCCCCGCCGGGGCCGACTCCGAGATGGCGGCAAGGAGGCGTGGCCGGCAGTCCAACAGCGAGGCGGGGTACACCGGAGTCCGCTCTAAGATGGCGGCGAGGAGGCGTGGATGGCGAGCGAGCAGCGAGGCGGGGCGCGCCGAGAGCGACGCCACAATCATTATAAGGTGCGTGGATCGCACAGCTGGGGACAATTTAATTATCCTTTCGAACTGTATAAGAGGGCGGCAGCCGCGGACGTGAGGGAGCGAGGCGGAGATAGGAGAAGGAGCCAGAGAGAGGCGGAGGCAGAGCGAAAGAGACACGGAAGACGACGACGACACGCGCAGCTGAAAAGCTGGAGCGGAAGAGCGAGCCGAAGAGCGAGCAGAGAAGCGGAGCTGAAAAGCAACCAACACTGAGGTTTCTTATTGAAAAATAAAGAAGTCTAAACCTGCCGCAACATGTCTGTCCTTGATGGTCCTGTGAACCCACCCGACGGCTTGAGTCGGTCACAATAACAATGATGATGATAATAATATTAATAATAATAACAATGGTGATGATAATAATATTAATAATAATAACAATGATGATCATAATAATATTAATAATAATAACAATGAGGATGATAATAATATTAATAATAATAACAATGATGATGATGATGATAATAATATTAATAATAATATCAATGATGATGATGATAATAATATTAATAATTAAAACTATTATGATGATAATAATGATATTAATAATAATCATAATTATAATAATAGTGTAACACGAGTATTTAAATCGTTTGTCCAGAGAAGAATGAAGGTGAAGAAAACCTTATGCTTCAAATGGTACCTGAATGTCTTGAGGGTTCCATCCCTGAGCCATGCGAATGTTCTCCAGCAGATCTTTGACTGGCATCTTCACTCGCACTCCAAGGTACACTTTACTACCAACGTCAGCTACTTCCAGATGGACATGGAGATAGCCATGGAGATAGAGATAGCGATGGAGATAGAGATAGCGATGGAGATAGAGATAGCGATGGAGATAGAGATAGCGATGGAGATAGAGATAGCGATGGAGATAGAGATAGCGATGGAGATAGCGATGGAGATGGAGATAGCGATGGAGATGGAGATAGCGATGGAGATAGAGATAGCGATGGAGATAGAGATAGCGATGGAGATAGAGATAGCGATGGAGATAGAGATAGCGATGGAGATGGAGATAGAGATAGCGATGGAGATAGAGATAGCGATGGAGATAGAGATAGCGATGGAGATAGAGATAGCGATGGAGATAGAGATAGCGATGGAGATAGAGATAGCGATGGAGATAGAGATAGCGATGGAGATGGAGATAGAGATAGCGATGGAGATAGAGATAGCGATGGAGATAGAGATAGCGATGGAGATAGAGATAGCGATGGAGATAGCGATGGAGATAGAGATAGCGATGGAGATAGCGATGGAGATAGAGATAGAGATAGAGATAGAGATGGAGATGGAGATGGAGGTGGAGGTGGAAGTGGAGGTGGAGGTGGAGGTGGAGATGGCGATGGAGGTGAAGGTGGAGGTGGAGGTAGAGGTGGAGGTAGAGGTGGAGATGGAGATGGCCATGGCCATGGCGATGGAGATGGAGATGGAGATGGAGATAGAGATAGCGATGGAGATAGAGATAGCGATAGAGATAGAGATAGAGATGGAGATGGAGATGGAGATGGAGGTGGAGGTGGAAGTGGAGGTGGAGGTGGAGATGGAGATGGCGATGGAGGTGAAGGTGGAGGTGGAGGTAGAGGTGGAGGTGGAGATGGAGATGGAGATGGAGATGGCCATGGCCGTGGCGATGGAGATGGAGATGGAGGTGGCGATGGAGCAGAAGATGTAGGTGGAGGTGGAGGTGGAGATAGAGATGGAGATTGAGATGGAGATGGAGATGGAGATGGAGGTGGAGGTGGAGGTGGAGGTGGAGATGGAGATGGAGATGGAGATGGAGATGGAGATGGAGATGGAGATGGAGATGGAGATGGAGGTGGCGATGGAGATGGAGATGGAGATGGAGATGGAGATGGAGATGGAGATGGAGATGGAGATGGAGATGGAGATGGAGATGGAGATAGAGATAGAGATAGAGATAGAGATAGAGATGGAGATGGAGATGGAGATGGAGGTGGAGGTGGAGGTGGAAGTGGAGGTGGAGGTGGAGATGGAGATGGCGATGGAGGTGAAGGTGGAGGTGGAGGTAGAGGTGGAGGTGGAGATGGAGATGGAGATGGAGATGGCCATGGCCGTGGCGATGGAGATGGAGATGGAGGTGGCGATGGAGCAGGAGATGTAGGTGGAGGTGGAGGTGGAGATAGAGATGGAGATTGAGATGGAGATGGAGATGGAGATGGAGGTGGAGGTGGAGGTGGAGGTGGAGATGGAGATGGAGATGGAGATGGAGATGGAGATGGAGATGGAGATTGAGGTGGAGGTGGCGATGGAGATGGAGATGGAGATGGAGATGGAGATGAGATGAAGATGGAGATGGAGATGGAGATGGAGGTGGAAATGGAGATGAGATGAGATGGCGATGGCGATGGCGATGGCGATGGCGATGGAGATGGAGATGGAGTTGGAGGTGGAGATGGAGATGGAGATGGAGATGGAGATAGAGATGGAGATGAAGATGGAGATGGAGATGGAGATGGAGATGGAGATGGAGATGGAGATGAAGGTGGAGATGGAGATGGAGATGGAGATGGAGATGGAGATTGAGGTGGAGGTGGCGATGGAGATGGAGATGGAGATGGAGATGGAGATGGAGATGGAGATGGAGATGGAGATGGCAATGGAGATGAGATGGAGATGGCGATGGCGATGGCGATGGCGATGGAGATGGAGATGAAGGTGGAGATGGAGATGAAGATGGCGATCGAGGTGGAGATGGAGATGTAGATGGAGATGGAGATGGAGATGGAGATGGAGATGAAGGTGGAGATGGAGATGGAGGTGGAGATGGAGGTGGAGGTGGAGATGGAGATGAAGGTGGAGATGGAGATGGAGGTGGAGATGGAGGTGGAGGTGGAGATGGAGATGAAGGTGGAGATGGAGATGGAGGTGGAGATGGAGGTGGAGATGAAGGTGGAGATGGAGATGGAGGTGGAGGTGGAGGTGGAGATGGAGGTGAAGGTGGAGATGGAGATGGAGGTGGAGATGGAGATGGAGATGGAGGTGAAGGTGGAGATGGAGATGAAGGTGGAGATGGAGATGGAGATGGAGATGGAGATGGAGATGGAGATGGAGATGGAGGTGAAGGTGGAGATGGAGATGGAGGTGGAGATGGAGATGGAGATGGAGGTGAAGGTGGAGATGGAGGTGGAGGTGGAGATGGAGATGGAGATGGAGATGGTGATGGAGATGGCAATGGAGATGGAGATGGAGATGGAGGTGGAGATGGAGGTGGAGATGGAGGTGGAGATGGCGGTGGAGATGGAGGTGGAGATGGTGGTGGAGATGGAGGTGGAGATGGAGGTGGAGATGGAGGTAGAGATGGAGATGGAGATGGAGATGGAGATGGAGATGAAGGTGGAGATGGAGATGGAGATGGAGGTGGAGATGGAGATGGAGATGGAGATGGAGGTGGAGATGGAGATGGAGATGGAGATGGAGATGGAGATGGAGATGGAGGTGGAGGTGGAGATGGAGGTGGAGATGGAGATGGAGATGGAGATGGAGATGGAGATGGAGGTGAAGGTGGAGGTGGAGATGGAGATGGAGATGGAGATGGAGATGGAGATGGAGATGGAGGTGAAGGTGGAGATGGAGGTGGAGGTGGAGGTGGAGATGGAGATGGAGATGAAGGTGGAGATGGAGATGGAGGTGAAGGTGGAGGTGGAGATGGAGATGGAGATGGAGATGGAGATGAAGGTGGAGATGGAGATGGAGATGAAGGTGGAGATGGAGATGGAGATGAAGGTGGAGATGGAGATGGAGGTGAAGGTGGAGGTGGAGATGGAGATGGAGATGGAGATGGAGATGGAGATGGAGATGGAGATGGAGATGGAGATGGAGATGGAGATGGAGATGGAGATGGAGATGGAGATGGAGATAGAGATGGAGATGGAGATGGAGATGGAGATGGAGATGGAGGTGAAGGTGGAGATGGAGGTGGAGGTGGAGATGGAGATGGAGATGAAGGAAAATAAACTTTACACAACATTTCTTGTATGTCAATTCAAGAAGCAAAGTAGTTTTGCTGCTGTGTAATATTTGATTGTGTATATTGATGTACTTGGCCGACTGAATGTAGTACTTTGTAATATTTTACTTAGTACTAATGTTGTAATATTTGATTGTGTATATTACATATTTATGTTGATGTACTTTCAGGGTACTGAATATAGTACTTCATGATATTTGACTGAGTATTGCATTTTTGACATGTTCAAAGTTCAAAGTTCATTCGACAGGATAATTGAAGAAAGCCAAACAGAGAACATTTTACCTGCGTCCTGTAAAGTCACGCTGGGCACAGGTGAGTCCATGCTGGGCACAGGTGAGTCCGTGCTGAGCACAGGTGAGTCCATGCTGAGCACAGGTGAGTACATGCAGGGCACAGGTGAGTCCATGCTGGGCACAGGTGAGTCCATGCTGGGCACAGGTGAGTCCATGCTGGGCACAGGTGAGTCCGTGCTGAGCACAGGTGAGTCCATGCTGAGCACAGGTGAGTACATGCAGGGCACAGGTGAGTCCATGCTGGGCACAGGTGAGTCCATGCTGAGCACAGGTGAGTACATGCAGGGCACAGGTGAGTACATGCCGGGAACATATGAGTCCATGCTAGGCACAGGTGAGTACAGGCTGGGCACAGGTGAGTCCATGCTGGGCACAGGTGAGTCCATGCTAGGCACAGGTGAGTACATGCAGGGCACAGGTGAGTACATGCTGGGAACATATGAGTCCATGCTAGGCACAGGTGAGTCCATGCTGGGCACAGGTGAGTCAATGCTGGGCACAGGTGAGTCCATGCTGTGCACAGGTGAGTCCATTCTTGGCACAGGTGAGTACATACTGTGCACAGGTGAGTAGGAGTTGGCCAGGTGAGCTGGGGATCCCTGCGACTGTGCGCCACTGATGGCTGTTCTGTAACCACGCTCCGTGTTCTCCTGTACTCTAGACCCTTCCCTCATGGGGTCCACCTAGCAAGACAACATGTACTGTAAACACAACTATCAAATACAAAATGTACTGTAAACAAAAACTATGAAATACAACATTTACTGTAAACAAAATCTATCAAATACAACATTTACTGTAAACAAAAACTATCAAATACACCATTTACTGTAAACAAAAAACTATCAAATACACCATTTACTGTAAACAAAAAACTATCAAATACAACATTTACTGTAAACAAAATGATTAAGTACAACATTTACTGTAACAAAAAACCATCCGGTACAATATTTACTGTAAACAAAACTATCGAAGACAAGAATGGCAACAATCATTGCCCGACCCAAACCCAACAAACCAACGGACAACCCCAAGAACTACCGCCCAATCCATTGCGTTCCATGTTCTGGTGGACCTCACTGCGGCTTATGACACCGTCTGGCACCAGGGCCTTATTTTGAAGCTCCTCCGGAGTGGTCCAGACCGCCATCTAGTACGGTTCATACGTACTGTCCTCTCCAACCGCAGCTTCATACTGAAGACAAGCGATGGACAGGTCAGCCGCCCACGGCGCCTCAAAAATGAAGTCCCCCAAGGATCAGTACTGGCCCCATTGCTCTTCAACCTTTATATCATTGATGTACTTTCAGAGTTCTGAATGTAGTACTTCATAATATTTTACTGAGTACCAATGGTGTAATATTTGATTGTGCATTGGGCTTATGACACCGGATCAGTACTAGCCCCATTGCTCTTCAACCTTTACCTCAGCGCCCTGCCCTCCACAACATCAAAGCAGTACAGATACCTCGCCCTCTTATATTCAGACAGAAACTGGACGACGGTAGAGGAGACACTAACCTCGGACGTGTCACAAATAGCAGGGTACCTGAAAAGGTGGAGACTTAAACGGAGTGTTGCGAAAAACAACCTCCAGAGCTTTCCACCTCAACACCAAGGAGGCCAGTCGCCAACTCACAGTTAACGTCAACGGGACACCTCTGCCGCACAACCCACCTCCCACATACCTCGGAGTAAAACTGGACAGGCAGCTGACGTAAAAACAACACCTTGAAGTCTCCTCCAGCAATAACCTCCTACACCGACTAGCAGGCTCGTCTTGGGAAGCAAACGCCTCCACCTTAAGAACCGGCGCCCTTGTCCTGGTGTACAGGATGGCAGAATATGCCACCCCTGCATGGTGCCGGAGCGCACATGCCAAGAAACTTGACATCAACGAGACCATGAGGATTGTCACCAGCTGCCTGAATCCCCAATGGAGTTCCTTCCGGTACTGTCAGGCATCGCACCAGACACCCTACGCAGTAAACAAAAACTATCCAGTACACTATTTACTGTAAACAAAAACTATCAAGTACAATATTTACTGTGAACAAAACTATCAGATACAACATGTAATGTAAACAAAAACTATCAACTACAATATTAACTGTAAACAAAAACTATCAATTACAATATTTACTGTGAACAAAACTATCAGATACAACATGTACTGTAAATACCATCCATCCATCCATTTTCTACTACTTGTCCCTTTCGGGGTCGCGGAGTACTGTAAACACAAACTATCAAATACAGCATGTACTGTAAACAAAAATTATCAAATACAATATGTACTGTAAACAAAAACTATCAAGTACACCATTTACTGTGAACAAAACTATCAAATACAACATTTACTGTGAAAAAAAACTATCAAATACAATATGTACTGTAAACAAAAACTATCAAGTACACCATTTACTGTAAACAAATACTATTAAGTACAATATTTACTGTGAACAAAACTATCAGATATAACATGTACAAGCAATGCCAAACTATTAATGGATTTAAACTATTATACAAACATGGGGTCTGGTTCAAATATAGAGATGAGGGTCTTTAATTTGACCTGCTGCTGTACTCTGTCTCAAAGTGATAACATGTGCTCAATGTTTCCTTACCATTATTGCTATGTTGTCTATTACCATTATTGCTATGTTGTCTATTACCATTATTGCTATGTTGTCTATTACCATTATTGCTATGTTGTCTATTACCATTATTGCTATGTTGTCTATTACCATTATTGCTGTGTTGTCTATTACCATTATTGCTGTGTTGTCTATTACCATTGTTGGTATATTCATTTTTCCTACATTGTTGATACAAATGATTATTACAGGGTAATAATGATTGTGGTAATGCCACTATGATACAACATGTGTATTATAGTCCTTGAACAAAGTGAGAGTGAAAGTCATGTGATTAATCACTGAATGGAGAACTGGGGGTGGGATTAAATAAATGATCTTCTTCCCACTCCCTTTCAGGCAAAACTGGACAATCATGCATTACATACTGTACATTACCTTTTGCACTATATTCATTTATATTATTGTGTGTTGTCAACTTTGTACTTTTTTATGTCATTGCCTGAAATAAAAAAAAAAATAAAAAAAAATAAAAAAAAGTACTGTAAACACAAACTATCAAATACAATATTTGCTGTGAACAAAACTATCAAATACAACATTTACTGTGAACAAAACTATCAAATACAATATGTACTGTAAACAAAAACTATCAAGTACACCATTTACTGTAAACTAAAATTATCAAGTATAAGATGTACTGTAAACACAAACTATCAAATACAATATTTACTGTAAACAAAACTATCAAGTACAACATTAACTGTAAACAAAAAACTATCAACTACAATATTTACGGTAAACAAAAACAATACTGTAAAAAAGCTTGAAGAAATGGTCAAATACCATGTAGAGGCAGCATGCGGAACGTTGTCTATGAGCATGTGGAACGTTGTCTATGAGCATGTGGAACGTGTTCTCCGAGTTTTCGGAACGTGTTCTCCGAGACAAAGTTCTTCCAGGCACCTTGCAGACTGACACTGGCCACGCCCACTGCCTAATGCCACGTACAGGTAAGGCAAGGTGTGTCCAAATATGAAAATATGAAGAGAGAAATGATGTAACAGTAAAATAACACGCATGTATTACAACTCTCTTAAGTGCAACTTAACTTAACTTAACTTAACTTAACTTAACTTAACTTAACTTAACTTAATTTAACTTAATTTAACTTAACTTAATCTTAAACTTCACAACTCCAATAACAGGAGAATATTTTCTGTGTGTGTGTGTGTGTGTGTGTGTGTGTGTGTGTGTGTGTGTGTGTGTGTGTGTGCATGTGTATGTGTGTGTGTGCATGTATGTGTGTGTTTTTGTGTGTGTGTGTTTATGAGTGTGTGTTTGTGTGTGTGTGTGTTTTACAGGTGTAAAGCACTTTAATGTTGCATATGTCCACATGATCCACATGATCCACATGTTCCACATGTTCCATACGTTCCTCATAATCCACATGTTCCATACGTTCCTCATAATCCACATGTTCTTCAGCGTCCATCTGTTCCTCATGATCTACATGTTCCACATGGTCCACATGGTCCATATGTTCCTCATAATCCACATGTTCCTCAGCGTCCATATGTTCCTCATAATCCACATGTTCCATACGTTCCTCATAATCCACATGTTCTTCAGCGTCCATCTGTTCCTCATGATCCACATGTTCCACATGGTCCATATGTTCCTCATAATCCACATGTTCCTCAGCGTCCATATGTTCCTCATAATCCACATGTTCCATACGTTCCTCATAATCCACATGTTCTTCAGCGTCCATCTGTTCCTCATGATCCACATGTTCCACATGGTCCATATGTTCCTCATAATCCACATGTTCCTCAGTGTCCATCTGTTCCTCATGATCCACATGTTCCACAGGGTACACATGTTCCTCATAATCCACATGTTCCTCAGCGTCCATATGTTCCTCATTATCCACATGTTCCACAGGGTCCATATGTTCCTCATGATCCACATGTTCCACAGGGTACACATGTTCCTCATTATCCACATGTTCCACAGGGTCCATATGTTCCTCGTGATCCACATGTTCCACATGGTCCATATGTTCCACATGATCCACATGTTCCATATGTTCCTCATGATCCACATGTTCCACAGGGTCCATATGTTCCACATGATCCACATGTTCCATATGTTCCTCATGATCCACATGTTCCACAGGGTCCATATGTTCATCATGATCCACATGTTCCACAGGGTCCATATGTTCCTCATGATCCACATGTTCCACAGGGTCCATATGTTCCTCATAATCCTGTGGTGGAATGTCCGAATCTTAAACAGCAACAAAAGAGAATTTAGTACAAAAGTTTTATTTACCCATAATCAATTGGTACAAGGTTGGATTGAATTGCCATGCAAACAGACAACCTCTCCGGAGACGTTGGATGAATCGAGAATCATGCGAATCATGCCTAGACTTGGTCTACTTGGTTATTTATGTGTTTCCCTCGTGTGTCAAGGTCCAGTTGTTTTGGACCTGTTTGTTCTGCAACCTCCTTGAATCCCTTAGCCATAACAAACAATCAAAACATCTTGTATAATGTCAGGACCACCAATCAAAACATCTTGTACAATGTCAGGACCACCAATCAAAACATCTTGTATAATGTCAGGACCACCAATCAAAACATCTTGTATAATGTCAGGACCACCAATCAAAACATCTTGTACAATGTCAGGACCACCAATCAAACATCTTGTATAATGTCAGGACCACCAATCAAAACATCTTGTATAATGTCAGGACCACCAATCAAAACATCTTGTATAATGTCAGGACCACCAATCAAACATCTTGTATAATGTCAGGACCACCAATCAAAACATCTTGTATAATGTCAGGACCACCAATCAAAACATCTTGTATAATGTCAGGACCACCAATCAAAACATCTTGTACAATGTCAGGACCACCAATCAAACATCTTGTATAATGTCAGGACCACCAATCAAAACATCTTGTATAATGTCAGGACCACCAATCAAACATCTTGTATAATGTCAGGACCACCAATCAAAACATCTTGTACAATGTCAGGACCACCAATCAAAACATCTTGTACAATGTCAGGACCACCAATCAAAACATCTTGTACAATGTCAGGACCACCAATCAAACATCTTGTATAATGTCAGGACCACCAATCAAAACATCTTGTATAATGTCAGGACCACCAATCAAAACATCTTGTATAATGTCAGGACCACCAATCAAAACATCTTGTATAATGTCAGGACCACCAATCAAAACATCTTGTATAATGTCAGGACCACCAATCAAAACATCTTGTATAATGTCAGGACCACCAATCAAACATCTTGTACAATGTCAGGACCACCAATCAAACATCTTGTATAATGTCAGGACCACCAATCAAAACATCTTGTATAATGTCAGGACCACCAATCAAACATCTTGTATAATGTCAGGACCACCAATCAAAACATCTTGTACAATGTCAGGACCACCAATCAAAACATCTTGTACAATGTCAGGACCACCAATCAAACATCTTGTACAATGTCAGGACCACCAATCAAACATCTTGTATAATGTCAGGACCACCAATCAAACATCTTGTATAATGTCAGGACCACCAATCAAACATCTTGTATAATGTCAGGACCACCAATCAAACATCTTGTATAATGTCAGGACCACCAATCAAACATCTTGTATAATGTCAGGACCACCAATCAAACATCTTGTACAATGTCAGGACCACCAATCAAACATCTTGTATAATGTCAGGACCATCAATCAAACATCTTGTATAATGTCAGGACCACCATAGGCTCAACTTTTACACACATATGCTCTTCAAATGGTACAACATAGAAAAAGGTGAAAAGGTCAGAAATTCCACTACATAACCCCCTTCCAGGGTTTTAGAACCCTGGACCATACGGATTTCTGACCTAGGCCACTTCCTTAAAAAACTCTACTACAGATAGAGGCGAAAACCCCAATGTTGTTATTGCGGGGCGAAAATTCCTCTATGACCCTCACTGAGCGATCGCTGTTATCAGCCTGCAGCAAAACCATATCACAGAACACAATTAGTGGCCTCACCTCTGATTAGTAAAATGGAATTACATAAATATATATATATATATATATATATATATATATGCTTATACAGATGTATTACACATTAATGATCAATCGAACAAAATCTGTTTTAAAATTAATATACTGTAGACTGTTGCAGAATTCTTTCTCCGGCATTTGCAATGAATGTAGTTACCAATATTGTTGTTATATGATTGATTTTGAACAAAAACTGAATTTCATATGAGTCCATTATTGATTAGTACTTGTGTAGATCTCTCGGTGGTGCCTCAGGCTGGTGGCCTGCCGACACCTCGTTGGGCTTTTAGCTGCCTTGGTGGAGAAGGCCGCTATTTCACCTCTTCCCGTGGCTGGCAACCTTAGTCGTTCTTGTCATCACTGGACAGGTGTTCTCTCTCCTCTCCATGTTCCTCCCAGTCAGGTATCGGGTGTTCTCTCTCCTCTCCAGTCAGGTATCGGGTACAGGTCTGGGATCCGACTTTGACGCTGACCCTCTCGGCGGGCGGAAGGGAATCTGTAGTGGCGGGCTGTCATCCTCGAATCTGCAAAGAGGAACTGGCACACAAATTCTGCATTTCGTAAAAATACCATTTTGGTCTCACGCTGATTCCTCCTTCCAAGGGAGCTGCTGGTCCTGGGAAGGGCTGATCTGTACGCAGTTCATAGGGTGAAAAATTCAAAGGGGGAAAACAGTTTTATTCAGGGACATTCGAATGATCATTAACGCTAATGGAAACATGTCAATCCAATTCAATTTGGTCTGTGCACAGATTTTAGACAATTTGTTTTGATGTTCTGGTTCATCCTTCCAACCTCACCTTGGGACTGAGGACGATAACCTGTGTTCTAGTCCGAGAGCCTTTTCGACCAAGGCTAAGTGAGTATTTTTATGGGTGCCGTTGTTTGACCTAATCTTTTTGGGAAAACCATGTCGGGGTATTAGGTCATTCACACAAGCCATTTAATTACTGATTTGGCATCCTCCTTTGAGGTTGGGGTTGCTTCCGGCCAACCACTGTAATTGTCAACACAAGTCAGCACGTACTTTTTCCCTTGATCATATCAATGAAATAAAAAACTCGACACGATCCAACCCCACCTCCTCAACCCCTCTGTACCTGAAAAAGGGACAGTGTTAGTAGTACTATCACTTTTAGAAACATCTAAGAAAAAGGAAAGGCAGCTGATAGTCAAGCACAGCAAGAGCAGAGGCGGAGGACAGGTCATGTTTGAGGTCAATGAAAGCCTTTTTCTGTGGACCACTGGAGGGTAGCATTGGGGTAGGAAACCCTTTAGCGATATCAACCCTACATTTTATGCATATTATTCAATATGGTGAAAGCCACAAAATATGTTCATATATATATTGGCACAAATATTTAGAAAAATACTAACCTTATGGCGGATGCTTTTGCAATAGTAATTTGATATTTTTCAACACCTAGTGAATTATTGTGGCCACAAATAATTCACTAAGCATGGTTCCTGTTGTAGAAAGTTGAATTATGCGGACACGTTTGTTACTGAATAAATTCTATCAGACTTCTGTCTTGGCGACTTTGTGTATGTAATAAGCAACTATAATTATTTGATATGCTTAAATGTGTTGTTTTAGCTCAGCTGTTGTGTAGCTGCTAGCTCCTCGTAGCCTACAGCAGGATTGTCCAAATTGCAGCCCATAGCTATTTATGTGTTTAACAGACAACCGAAACAATTGAAAATGTGGCATTTGCATGTCGGTTCAATCAGCGGCAGCTACGCTCTGTTTCATCATTCCACCTAAGTCTTTGGTTTCGTAGGCTGGACAGAGGGCAAGGGAACAATTTGGGACAGCTATTGTGTCCATCTTATACCATGCTAGTTGTTGTAAAGATAGATCCACATGAGCGGCCACACCTTGAGTTCCAACATATATAGGAGTCAAAGGGCTTCTAGTATGAGTTGTCTAACTGGTGATCATACATTTTGGCGGGTCGGGTGGCGGTGCACACGGACGCAGCTCAGTCAGCCAGGGCTTTCACTGATAGAACAGTTGGAGCAGTCCTTGTCCTTCATTCGTTCCTGGGAGGTGGCGTACCCAGTAGATGTTGTTGCAGCTTGATGGTCATGCTGTCAGGTAACACCAGGAAGGTTCCTTCTGTGCGATATTGAATGTCAGGGTACAGTTTGTAAAGCAGGTCATTACCAAGCATGCAAGGTGTGTGCAGGTCGACCACAAAGGTGTGCTTCAATGAGTGTCCAGCAATCTGAACCGGAAGTTGTTTGGTGACAGGTATCATTCTTGTGATCACAACCAAGCCTTCGACCTTCAAAAAGGAAGCACACGGTTTCTTTGGAACCATCTCATTCAAAAATGAGTGTGTGGCACCAGTGTGACACTTATGTCCAGCAGGGAGCCTGTTTGTATCTCCTGCTGGTTGTCCTGCTGTGGGCGTCCTTTGCCACGCCCGTATGATGTTTTGGCTGCAAATCGGAGCCTGTCTTGTTTAGAGAAGTTGGGACATTCACGTTGCAAAACAGTTTCCAATCTGGACTGACCTTGGAGCACCGCGTCCACCACCCGAGTCTGACTGTCTGGTTTCATGTTTGTTGAGGATTCTTTCCTCCATCTGTCGGAGCTCAAAAGCAAATTCACCCACTGCTGAATATACTTTAGCTGATTTTTGACCTCTTGGTTCTTTTGACATTTTATCTTCAGCGATCTGTAAATTAAAGAGTTGTTTCCTTGCTCTCTGATCTCAATCTGGTGCTTTTAACACCCTAACCCTAACCTGCTGTGAGGAGGCAGCCCATCTCAACTAAATCAGTGCAAATGAGGAGCATTGAGGCTGGCATAGCCTTACAAGACTGCTTTGAGACTACAGACTGGGAAGTACTCTGTAAACCTCACGGGACAGATATCAACAGCATCACAGACTGCATCACGGACTACATACATTTCTGTGAGGACTCCATCATCCCTACAAAAACTGTCCACTGTTACCCAAATAACAAGCCCTGGATCACCAGCCAGCTAAAGGTGCTGCTAAATAAAAAGAAGCTAGCCTTCAGATCCGGTGATCGGGACGAGTTGAAGAGGATTCAGTGGCAGCTCAAAGTTCAGCTTCAAGAAGGGAAAGATGCATATAGAAGGAAGCTTGAAGCTAAACTTCAACAGAACAACACTTGTGAGGTTTGGAAGGGAATGAAGGCCATCACAGGCTTCAACAATAAAGCCAAACTGCTGGATGGGGGTGTAGATAGAGCCAACGAGCTGAATTTGTTTTTCACTAGATTTAGCAATGCACCCCTTACTGGCCCTCCCCCCACTACTCCTGTTCTCACACCTCCCCTGAACTTCAATACACTAACTCCTTCTCTTTTACCTGCCACAGCAGTTTCTTTTCCCCCTCCCCTCCCCCCACTTCCACCCCCACTGAGAAAGCCAGCCCGGTGTGTCTGACACCTGGACATGTAAGACGGCAGCTGGAGAGAGTCAATCCAGCTAAGTCAGCAGGCCCTGACCGCGTCAACCCCTGGGTCCTGAAGACTTGCGGTGCTCAGCTAACTGGGATCCTGCACTCCATCTTCAACCTGAGTCTGAAGCTAGAACGGATACCAGTGCTATGGAAAACATCCTGCATAGTGCCGGTGCCCAAGAAGCCCATCCCATCGTGCTCAAATGACTTCAGACCTGTTGCCCTGACGTCCCAGGTCATGAAGGTCCTCGAGAGACTTGTGCTGGATCAGCCGAGACCACTGGTGGCTCCTTCCCTGGATCCTCTACAGTTTGCATATCAGCCCCATGTAGGAGTGGACGATGCTGTTATCTACCTGCTGCATCATGCTCACTCTCACCCGGATGGTGGGAGGGGCACTGTGAGAATCATGTTTTTTGATTTCTCCAGTGCCTTTAACACCATTCAGCAAATTCTGATGAGTAACAAGTTGCTCAGGATGGGTGTCAGTTCATCCATTGTCTCCTGGATCACTGATTACTTGTCTGACAGGCCCCAGTTTGTGCTACTGGGGAGCTCCCTGTCGGATACTGTGGTCAGTGGTGTAGGTACTCCACAGGGGACCGTCCTGTCTCCTTTCCTGTTCACCCTGTACACCTCAGACTTCCAGTATAGTTCCAGGTCCTGCCACCTGCAGAAATACTCTGACGACTCTGCTGTGGTCGGGTGTATTAGAGAGGGACAGGAATTGGAGTACAGGACACTGATCGCTGACTTTTTGGAGTGGTCTCAGGCAAACCATCTGGTCCTTAATGTGGACAAGACCAAGGAGCTGGTCATCAACTTCAGGAAGAGAGTGACCCCTGTGAAGCCCATCAAGATCCAAGGCCGGGTGGTGGCAGTAGTGGAGCAGTACAAGTACCTGGGAGTCCACTTGTGCAAAGCTGTTTACAAGAAGGGCATGAGCAGACTCATTTTCCTGAGGAAGCTTAGGTCCTTTAATGTGTGCAGCAAGCCGTTGGAGATATTCTATCAGTGTGTTGTGGCCAGTGCACTGTACTTTGCAGTGGTTGGTTGGGGGAGCAGCGCCAGCAAAAGGGACTCAAACCGGATTGATAAACTGATCCGGAAAGCCGGCCAAACTATTGGCACGCAGTTCAATGTTTATTTATATATCAATCAATGTTTATTTATATAGCCCTAAATCACAAGTGTCTCAAAGGGCTGTACAAGCCACAACGACATCCTCGGTACAGAGCCCACATACGGGCAAGGAAAAACTCACCCCAGTGGGACGTTGGTGAATGACTATGAGAAACCTTGGAGAGGACCGCATATGTGGGTAACCCCCCCCCCCTCTAGGGGAGACCGAAAGCAACGGATGTCGAGTGGGTCTGACATAACATTGTGAAAGTCCAGTTGGAGGCGTTTGTGTCAGTGAGGGACAGGAGGACACTGGACAAACTGCTGGCCATCATGGACAATCCTGCCCACCCACTCCACCTGACAATTAAGGGACAGCGGAGTTCATACTCCAACAGGCTCCTTCAACTTCCTTCCTGCACTCCTTCATTCCACACTCCATCCAGCTGTATAATCACTCGCCAGACAGTAATAGATGACATCTGCCTATTACGTGACACCTGACATGTTAGCTACTTCTCTTTGTTTATAATGTTTATAATGTCTATTTTCTATTTCCTGCTGGATCTACTCTCTATTTTATGCTGCTGCTGTCACATATACTGTATATACTGTAATATTGTACATGGTCATTGGTATATATTGTATATATGTTATAGACATAATATAATATATCTGTATATGTATTATTCTGTACACATATGTATATATTCGTATACATGTTAGATTTTTTTATGGCTATATTAGTCTATTTATACCTGCATTGTCCTTTCCATCTTTACACTTTCCATCATTGTAACTGAGCTACTGTGTGGAACAATTTCCCTTGTGGATCATTAAAGTTTGTCTAAGTCTAAGTCTAAGTCTAAGTCTAAGTCTAAGTCTATCACCAGCCTTGTCGTTATCCTCCTGCTCATTAATTGTCTTTGTAAACGTTAAATCAATACTCCTAATTCAAAGATTACACGTACTACTTCGTGTATTTTTAAGTAACATTTTAAACCAACTAAAAATTGTCTATATATTTGCAATAATTTTCTGTCGTGTGTAATACTTGACAAAATAAAAGCATGCATTTTTTCTCGTTCGTTTATTAGCATGCTGTAAAAGCCAGATCTCCAGAGGTCCCTAAGAATGTCTAGTCCACACGTCAATTATAACACCTCATTTTAACCATGGGGTCAAATTTCCATGACCTCCCTGTTCTTTCAAACCAGCCACAACACACACACACACACACACACACACACACACACACACACACACACACACACACACACACACACACACACACACACACACACACACACACACACACACACACACACACACACACACACACTCACACACACACACAGTGTTGTGTGTGTGTGTGAGTGCACAATCTAAGAGATAAGGCGAACCACATTCCACATTTTCTTCATATCTTATTTCAATACCCCCATATTATCTGTCGTACGCATTAGTTTATTCCATTTTGCATTTAATTATTCTGTTTCTCCAGACAGACAGCGTTTACACATTAAGCAAAATTGCTTACCTTTAGATGCGCGCGTGCAACTCTGTCTGCCTTGAGATATCGGGAGTCGACCTGCAGCGTTCTAGACCATCCTGTTCGTGACGCCAATTTTATGTGGTGGAATGTCCGAATCTTAAACAGCAACAAAAGTGAATTTAGTACAAAAGTTTTATTTACCCATAATCAATTGGTACAAGGTTGGATTGAATTGCCATGCAAACAGACAACCTCTCCGGAGACGTTGGATGAATCGAGAATCATGCGAATCATGCCTAGACTTGGTCTACTTGGTTATTTATGTGTTTCCCTCGTGTGTCAAGGTCCAGTTTTTTTGGACCTGTTTGTTCTGCAACCTCCTTGAATCCCTTAGCCATAACAAACAATCAAAACATCTTGTACAATGTCAGGACCACCAATCAAAACATCTTGTATAATGTCAGGACCACCAATCAAAACATCTTGTATAATGTCAGGACCACCAATCAAACATCTTGTATAATGTCAGGACCACCAATCAAACATCTTGTATAATGTCAGGACCACCAATCAAACATCTTGTATAATGTCAGGACCACCAATCAAAACATCTTGTATAATGTCAGGACCACCAATCAAAACATCTTGTATAATGTCAGGACCACCAATCAAAACATCTTGTACAATGTCAGGACCACCAATCAAACATCTTGTATAATGTCAGGACCACCAATCAAACATCTTGTATAATGTCAGGACCACCAATCAAAACATCTTGTACAATGTCAGGACCACCAATCAAAACATCTTGTATAATGTCAGGACCACCAATCAAACATCTTGTATAATGTCAGGACCACCAATCAAACATCTTGTATAATGTCAGGACCACCAATCAAAACATCTTGTACAATGTCAGGACCACCAATCAAAACATCTTGTATAATGTCAGGACCACCAATCAAACATCTTGTATAATGTCAGGACCACCAATCAAAACATCTTGTATAATGTCAGGACCACCAATCAAACATCTTGTATAATGTCAGGACCACCAATCAAAACATCTTGTATAATGTCAGGACCACCAATCAAACATCTTGTATAATGTCAGGACCACCAATCAAAACATCTTTTACAATGTCAGGACCACCAATCAAAACATCTTGTATAATGTCAGGACCACCAATCAAACATCTTGTATAATGTCAGGACCACCAATCAAAACATCTTGTACAATGTCAGGACCACCAATCAAAACATCTTGTATAATGTCAGGACCACCAATCAAACATCTTGTATAATGTCAGGACCACCAATCAAACATCTTGTATAATGTCAGGACCACCAATCAAAACATCTTGTACAATGTCAGGACCACCAATCAAAACATCTTGTATAATGTCAGGACCACCAATCAAACATCTTGTATAATGTCAGGACCACCAATCAAAACATCTTGTATAATGTCAGGACCACCAATCAAACATCTTGTATAATGTCAGGACCACCAATCAAAACATCTTGTATAATGTCAGGACCACCAATCAAAACATCTTGTATAATGTCAGGACCACCAATCAAAACATCTTGTACAATGTCAGGACCACCAATCAAACATCTTGTATAATGTCAGGACCACCAATCAAACATCTTGTATAATGTCAGGACCACCAATCAAAACATCTTGTACAATGTCAGGACCACCAATCAAAACATCTTGTATAATGTCAGGACCACCAATCAAAACATCTTGTATAATGTCAGGACCACCAATCAAACATCTTGTATAATGTCAGGACCACCAATCAAACATCTTGTATAATGTCAGGACCACCAATCAAACATCTTGTATAATGTCAGGACCACCAATCAAAACATCTTGTATAATGTCAGGACCACCAATCAAAACATCTTGTATAATGTCAGGACCACCAATCAAAACATCTTGTACAATGTCAGGACCACCAATCAAACATCTTGTATAATGTCAGGACCACCAATCAAACATCTTGTATAATGTCAGGACCACCAATCAAAACATCTTGTACAATGTCAGGACCACCAATCAAAACATCTTGTATAATGTCAGGACCACCAATCAAACATCTTGTATAATGTCAGGACCACCAATCAAACATCTTGTATAATGTCAGGACCACCAATCAAAACATCTTGTACAATGTCAGGACCACCAATCAAAACATCTTGTATAATGTCAGGACCACCAATCAAACATCTTGTATAATGTCAGGACCACCAATCAAAACATCTTGTATAATGTCAGGACCACCAATCAAACATCTTGTATAATGTCAGGACCACCAATCAAAACATCTTGTATAATGTCAGGACCACCAATCAAACATCTTGTATAATGTCAGGACCACCAATCAAAACATCTTTTACAATGTCAGGACCACCAATCAAAACATCTTGTATAATGTCAGGACCACCAATCAAACATCTTGTATAATGTCAGGACCACCAATCAAAACATCTTGTACAATGTCAGGACCACCAATCAAAACATCTTGTATAATGTCAGGACCACCAATCAAACATCTTGTATAATGTCAGGACCACCAATCAAACATCTTGTATAATGTCAGGACCACCAATCAAAACATCTTGTACAATGTCAGGACCACCAATCAAAACATCTTGTATAATGTCAGGACCACCAATCAAACATCTTGTATAATGTCAGGACCACCAATCAAAACATCTTGTATAATGTCAGGACCACCAATCAAACATCTTGTATAATGTCAGGACCACCAATCAAAACATCTTGTATAATGTCAGGACCACCAATCAAAACATCTTGTACAATGTCAGGACCACCAATCAAAACATCTTGTATAATGTCAGGACCACCAATCAAAACATCTTGTATAATGTCAGGACCACCAATCAAAACATCTTGTATAATGTCAGGACCACCAATCAAACATCTTGTATAATGTCAGGACCACCAATCAAAACATCTTGTATAATGTCAGGACCACCAATCAAACATCTTGTATAATGTCAGGACCACCAATCAAAACATCTTTTACAATGTCAGGACCACCAATCAAAACATCTTGTATAATGTCAGGACCACCAATCAAACATCTTGTATAATGTCAGGACCACCAATCAAAACATCTTGTACAATGTCAGGACCACCAATCAAAACATCTTGTATAATGTCAGGACCACCAATCAAACATCTTGTATAATGTCAGGACCACCAATCAAACATCTTGTATAATGTCAGGACCACCAATCAAAACATCTTGTACAATGTCAGGACCACCAATCAAAACATCTTGTATAATGTCAGGACCACCAATCAAACATCTTGTATAATGTCAGGACCACCAATCAAAACATCTTGTATAATGTCAGGACCACCAATCAAACATCTTGTATAATGTCAGGACCACCAATCAAAACATCTTGTACAATGTCAGGACCACCAATCAAAACATCTTGTATAATGTCAGGACCACCAATCAAACATCTTGTATAATGTCAGGACCACCAATCAAACATCTTGTATAATGTCAGGACCACCAATCAAAACATCTTGTACAATGTCAGGACCACCAATCAAAACATCTTGTATAATGTCAGGACCACCAATCAAACATCTTGTATAATGTCAGGACCACCAATCAAAACATCTTGTATAATGTCAGGACCACCAATCAAACATCTTGTATAATGTCAGGACCACCAATCAAAACATCTTGTATAATGTCAGGACCACCAATCAAACATCTTGTATAATGTCAGGACCACCAATCAAAACATCTTTTACAATGTCAGGACCACCAATCAAAACATCTTGTAGAATGTCAGGACCACCAATCAAACATCTTGTATAATGTCAGGACCACCAATCAAAACATCTTGTACAATGTCAGGACCACCAATCAAAACATCTTGTATAATGTCAGGACCACCAATCAAACATCTTGTATAATGTCAGGACCACCAATCAAACATCTTGTATAATGTCAGGACCACCAATCAAAACATCTTGTACAATGTCAGGACCACCAATCAAAACATCTTGTATAATGTCAGGACCACCAATCAAACATCTTGTATAATGTCAGGACCACCAATCAAAACATCTTGTATAATGTCAGGACCACCAATCAAACATCTTGTATAATGTCAGGACCACCAATCAAAACATCTTGTATAATGTCAGGACCACCAATCAAAACATCTTGTACAATGTCAGGACCACCAATCAAAACATCTTGTATAATGTCAGGACCACCAATCAAAACATCTTGTATAATGTCAGGACCACCAATCAAAACATCTTGTATAATGTCAGGACCACCAATCAAACATCTTGTATAATGTCAGGACCACCAATCAAAACATCTTGTATAATGTCAGGACCACCAATCAAACATCTTGTATAATGTCAGGACCACCAATCAAAACATCTTTTACAATGTCAGGACCACCAATCAAAACATCTTGTATAATGTCAGGACCACCAATCAAACATCTTGTATAATGTCAGGACCACCAATCAAAACATCTTGTACAATGTCAGGACCACCAATCAAAACATCTTGTATAATGTCAGGACCACCAATCAAACATCTTGTATAATGTCAGGACCACCAATCAAACATCTTGTATAATGTCAGGACCACCAATCAAAACATCTTGTACAATGTCAGGACCACCAATCAAAACATCTTGTATAATGTCAGGACCACCAATCAAACATCTTGTATAATGTCAGGACCACCAATCAAAACATCTTGTATAATGTCAGGACCACCAATCAAACATCTTGTATAATGTCAGGACCACCAATCAAAACATCTTGTATAATGTCAGGACCACCAATCAAAACATCTTGTACAATGTCAGGACCACCAATCAAAACATCTTGTATAATGTCAGGACCACCAATCAAAACATCTTGTACAATGTCAGGACCACCAATCAAAACATCTTGTACAATGTCAGGACCACCAATCAAACATCTTGTACAATGTCAGGACCACCATAGGCTCAACTTTTACACACATATGCTCTTCAAATGGTACAACATAGAAAAAGGTGAAAAGGTCAGAAATTCCACTACAATCCACATGTTCCACAGGGTCCATATGTTCCTCATTATCCACATGTTCCACATGTATGTGATGTATGTGATGTATGTTCCTCATACAGTTATATGTGATGCATGTGATGTATGTGATGTATGTGATGTATGTGATGTATGTTATTATATTATATGTGATGTATGTGATGTATGTAAAAGGGGTTAGAGGGAAAAAAAGGACAAAAAGCTAAAACGACAAAAAGACAAAAACGACAAAAAGCTAAAAGGAGAAAAAGAAAAAAAGACAAATAGGACAAAAAGAACAAAAAGACAAACATTCCAAAATTCAAATATACAAAAAGACAAAAAGAAAAAAGGACAAAAAGAAAAACAGCTAAAAAGACAAAAAGATAAAAAAAAACAACTTCAAAAATTCAAAAATTCAAAAAGACTAAAAAGCTAAAACGACAAAATAATGAAAATTATAAACAGACAAAAAGACAAAATAACAAAATTATAAAAAGACAAACTTTGAAAAAGACCAAAAGACAAAAGGACACAAAGCTAAAAGGACAAAAAGGACAAAAAGGCAAAAATACAAAAAGATCAAAAAGATCAAAAAGATCAAAAAGATCAACTAGACAAAAAGAACAAAAAGCTGCAGGAGATAGTTGCAGATGTGAGACACTAGATGGCAGTAGTGTCAAACGTATTAGATGGCAGTAGTGTCACACTTATTAGATGGCAGTAGTGTCAAACGTATTAGATGGCAGTAGTGTCATACTTATTAGATGGCAGTAGTGTCACACTTATTAGATGGTAGTAGTGTCACACTTATTAGATGGCAGTAGTGTCAAACGTATTAGATGGCAGTAGTGTCATACTTATTAGATGGCAGTAGTGTCACACTTATTAGATGGTAGTAGTGTCACACTTATTAGATGGCAGTAGTGTCATACTTATTAGATGGCAGTAGTGTCACTTATTAGATGGTAGTAGTGTCACACTTATTAGATGGCAGTAGTGTCAAACGTATTAGATGGTAGTAGTGTCACACTTATTAGATGGTAGTAGTGTCTCACTTATTAGATGGTAGTAGTGTCACACTTATTAGATGGCAGTAGTGTCACACTTATTAGATGGCAGTAGTGTCACACTTATTAGATGGCAGTAGTGTCACACTTATTAGATGGCAGTAGTGTCACACTTATTAGATGGCAGTAGTGTCACACTTATTAGATGGTAGTAGTGTCACACTTATTAGATGGCAGTAGTGTCACACTTATTAGATGGCAGTAGTGTCACACTTATTAGATGACAGTAGTGTCACACTTATTAGATGGCAGTAGTGTCACACTTATTAGATGGCAGTAGTGTCACACTTATTAGATGACAGTAGTGTCACACTTATTAGATGGTAGTAGTGTCACACTTATTAGATGGCAGTAGTGTCACACTTATTAGATGGCAGTAGTGTCACACTTATTAGATGGTAGTAGTGTCACACTTATTAGATGGCAGTAGTGTCACACTTATTAGATGGCAGTAGTGTCACACTTATTAGATGACAGTAGTGTCACACTTATTAGATGGCAGTAGTGTCACACTTATTAGATGGCAGTAGTGTCACACTTATTAGATGGCAGTAGTGTCACACTTATTAGATGGTAGTAGTGTCACACTTATTAGATGGCAGTAGTGTCACACTTATTAGATGGCAGTAGTGTCATACTTATTAGATGGCAGTAGTGTCACACTTATTAGATGGCAGTAGTGTCACACTTATTAGATGGCAGTAGTGTCAAACGTATTAGATGGTAGTAGTGTCACACTTATTAGATGGCAGTAGTGTCACACTTATTAGATGGCAGTAGTGTCACACTTATTAGATGGTAGTAGTGTCACACTTATTAAATGGCAGTAGTGTCACACTTATTATATGGTAGTAGTGTCACACTTATTAGATGGCAGTAGTGTCACACTTATTAGATGGCAGTAGTGTCACTTATTAGATGGTAGTAGTGTCACACTTATTAGATGGCAGTAGTGTCACACTTATTAGATGGCAGTAGTGTCACACTTATTAGATGGCAGTAGTGTCACTTATTAGATGGTAGTAGTGTCACACTTATTAGATGGCAGTAGTGTCACACTTATTAGATGGCAGTAGTGTCACACTTATTAGATGGCAGTAGTGTCACACTTATTAGATGGCAGTAGTGTCAAACGTATTAGATGGTAGTAGTGTCACACTTATTAGATGGCAGTAGTGTCACACTTATTAGATGGCAGTAGTGTCACACTTATTAGATGGTAGTAGTGTCACACTTATTAGATGGCAGTAGTGTCACACTTATTAGATGGCAGTAGTGTCATACTTATTAGATGGCAGTAGTGTCACACTTATTAGATGGCAGTAGTGTCACACTTATTAGATGGTAGTAGTGTCACACTTATTAGATGGCAGTAGTGTCACACTTATTAGATGGCAGTAGTGTCACACTTATTAGATGGCAGTAGTGTCATACTTATTAGATGGCAGTAGTGTCACACTTATTAAATGGCAGTAGTGTCACACTTATTAGATGGCAGTAGTGTCAAACGTATTAGATGGTAGTAGTGTCACACTTATTAGATGGCAGTAGTGTCACACTTATTAGATGGCAGTAGTGTCACACTTATTAGATGGTAGTAGTGTCACACTTATTAGATGGCAGTAGTGTCACACTTATTAGATGGCAGTAGTGTCACACTTATTAGATGGTAGTAGTGTCACACTTATTAGATGGCAGTAGTGTCACACTTATTAGATGGCAGTAGTGTCACACTTATTAGATGACAGTAGTGTCACACTTATTAGATGGCAGTAGTGTCACACTTATTAGATGGCAGTAGTGTCAAACGTATTAGATGGTAGTAGTGTCACACTTATTAGATGGCAGTAGTGTCACACTTATTAGATGGCAGTAGTGTCACACTTATTAGATGGTAGTAGTGTCACACTTATTAGATGGCAGTAGTGTCACACTTATTAGATGGTAGTAGTGTCACACTTATTAGATGGCAGTAGTGTCACACTTATTAGATGGCAGTAGTGTCAAACGTATTAGATGGTAGTAGTGTCACACTTATTAGATGGCAGTAGTGTCAAACGTATTAGATGGTAGTAGTGTCACACTTATTAGATGGCAGTAGTGTCAAACGTATTAGATGGTAGTAGTGTCACACTTATTAGATGGCAGTAGTGTCACACTTATTAGATGGCAGTAGTGTCACACTTATTAGATGGTAGTAGTGTCACACTTATTAGATGGCAGTAGTGTCACACTTATTAGATGGCAGTAGTGTCACACTTATTAGATGGCAGTAGTGTCACACTTATTAGATGGCAGTAGTGTCACACTTATTAGATGGCAGTAGTGTCAAACGTATTAGATGGTAGTAGTGTCACACTTATTAGATGGCAGTAGTGTCACACTTATTAGATGGCAGTAGTGTCACACTTATTAGATGGCAGTAGTGTCACACTTATTAGATGGCAGTAGTGTCACACTTATTAGATGGCAGTAGTGTCACACTTATTAGATGGCAGTAGTGTCAAACGTATTAGATGGTAGTAGTGTCACACTTATTAGATGGCAGTAGTGTCACACTTATTAGATGGCAGTAGTGTCACACTTATTAGATGGTAGTAGTGTCACACTTATTAGATGGCAGTAGTGTCACACTTATTAGATGGCAGTAGTGTCAAACGTATTAGATGGTAGTAGTGTCACACTTATTAGATGGCAGTAGTGTCACACTTATTAGATGGCAGTAGTGTCACACTTATTAGATGGTAGTAGTGTCACACTTATTAGATGGCAGTAGTGTCACACTTATTAGATGGCAGTAGTGTCATACTTATTAGATGGCAGTAGTGTCACACTTATTAGATGGCAGTAGTGTCACACTTATTAGATGGTAGTAGTGTCACACTTATTAGATGGCAGTAGTGTCACACTTGTTAGATGGCAGTAGTGTCACACTTATTAGATGGCAGTAGTGTCACACTTATTAGATGGCAGTAGTGTCACACTTATTAGATGGTAGTAGTGTCACACTTATTAGATGGCAGTAGTGTCATACTTATTAGATGGCAGTAGTGTCACACTTATTAGATGGCAGTAGTGTCACACTTATTAGATGGCAGTAGTGTCACACTTATTAGATGGCAGTAGTGTCACACATATTGAAGAAGCTCCTCATGAAATCAAAGTGTTGTCACTCTGCTTTAAAAGCAACACAACTGAAGACAAAAAGCTGCAGGAGATAGTTGCAGATGTGAGACACTAGATGGCAGTAGTGTCAAACGTATTAGATGGCAGTAGTGTCACACTTATTAGATGGTAGTAGTGTCACACTTATTAAATGGCAGTAGTGTCACACTTATTATATGGTAGTAGTGTCACACTTATTAGATGGCAGTAGTGTCACACTTATTAGATGGCAGTAGTGTCACTTATTAGATGGTAGTAGTGTCACACTTATTAGATGGCAGTAGTGTCACACTTATTAGATGGCAGTAGTGTCACACTTATTAGATGGCAGTAGTGTCACACTTATTAGATGGCAGTAGTGTCAAACGTATTAGATGGTAGTAGTGTCACACTTATTAGATGGCAGTAGTGTCACACTTATTAGATGGCAGTAGTGTCACACTTATTAGATGGTAGTAGTGTCACACTTATTAGATGGCAGTAGTGTCACACTTATTAGATGGCAGTAGTGTCATACTTATTAGATGGCAGTAGTGTCACACTTATTAGATGGCAGTAGTGTCACACTTATTAGATGGTAGTAGTGTCACACTTATTAGATGGCAGTAGTGTCACACTTATTAGATGGCAGTAGTGTCACACTTATTAGATGGCAGTAGTGTCACACTTATTAGATGGCAGTAGTGTCAAACGTATTAGATGGTAGTAGTGTCACACTTATTAGATGGCAGTAGTGTCACACTTATTAGATGGCAGTAGTGTCACACTTATTAGATGGTAGTAGTGTCACACTTATTAGATGGCAGTAGTGTCACACTTATTAGATGGCAGTAGTGTCACACTTATTAGATGGTAGTAGTGTCACACTTATTAGATGGCAGTAGTGTCACACTTATTAGATGGCAGTAGTGTCACACTTATTAGATGACAGTAGTGTCACACTTATTAGATGGCAGTAGTGTCACACTTATTAGATGGTAGTAGTGTCACACTTATTAGATGGCAGTAGTGTCACACTTATTAGATGGCAGTAGTGTCACACTTGTTAGATGGCAGTAGTGTCACACTTATTAGATGGCAGTAGTGTCACACTTATTAGATGGCAGTAGTGTCACACTTATTAGATGGTAGTAGTGTCACACTTATTAGATGGCAGTAGTGTCATACTTATTAGATGGCAGTAGTGTCACACTTATTAGATGGCAGTAGTGTCACACTTATTAGATGGCAGTAGTGTCACACTTATTAGATGGCAGTAGTGTCACACATATTGAAGAAGCTCCTCATGAAATCAAAGTGTTGTCACTCTGCTTTAAAAGCAACACAACTGAAGACAAAAAGCTGCAGGAGATAGTTGCAGATGTGAGACACTAGATGGCAGTAGTGTCACACTTGTTAGATGGCAGTAGTGTCACACTTATTAAATGGTAGTAGTGTCACACTTATTAAATGGCAGTAGTGTCACACTTATTAGATGGCAGTAGTGTCACACTTATTAGATGGCAGTAGTGTCACTTATTAGATGGCAGTAGTGTCACACTTATTAGATGGCAGTAGTGTCACACTTATTAGATGGCAGTAGTGTCACACTTATTAGATGGCAGTAGTGTCACACTTATTAAATGGTAGTAGTGTCACACTTATTAGATGGCAGTAGTGTCACACTTGTTAGATGGCAGTAGTGTCACACTTGTTAGATGGCAGTAGTGTCACACTTATTATATGGTAGTAGTGTCACACTTATTAGATGGCAGTAGTGTCACACTTATTAGATGGCAGTAGTGTCACACTTATTAGATGGCAGTAGTGTCACACTTATTAGATGACAGTAGTGTCACACTTATTAGATGGCAGTAGTGTCACACTTATTAGATGACAGTAGTGTCACACTTATTAGATGGCAGTAGTGTCACACTTATTAGATGGCAGTAGTGTCACACTTATTAGATGACAGTAGTGTCACACTTGTTAGATGACAGTAGTGTCACACTTATTAGATGGCAGTAGTGTCACACTTATTAGATGGCAGTAGTGTCACACTTGTTAGATGGCAGTAGTGTCACACTTATTAGATGGTAGTAGTGTCTCACTTATTAGATGGTAGTAGTGTCACATTTATTAGATGGCAGTAGTGTCACACTTATTAGATGGCAGTAGTGTCACACTTATTAGATGGCAGTAGTGTCACACTTATTAGATGACAGTAGTGTCACACTTATTAGATGGCAGTAGTGTCACACTTATTAGATGACAGTAGTGTCACACTTATTAGATGGCAGTAGTGTCACACTTATTAGATGGCAGTAGTGTCACACTTATTAGATGACAGTAGTGTCACACTTATTAGATGGCAGTAGTGTCACATTTATTAGATGGTAGTAGTGTCACACTTATTAGATGGCAGTAGTGTCACATTTATTAGATGGTAGTAGTGTCACACTTATTAGATGACAGTAGTGTCACACTTATTAGATGGCAGTAGTGTCACACTTATTAGATGACAGTAGTGTCACACTTATTAGATGGCAGTAGTGTCACACTTATTAGATGGCAGTAGTGTCACACTTATTAGATGACAGTAGTGTCACACTTATTAGATGGCAGTAGTGTCACATTTATTAGATGGTAGTAGTGTCACACTTATTAGATGGCAGTAGTGTCACATTTATTAGATGGTAGTAGTGTCACACTTATTAGATGACAGTAGTGTCACACTTATTAGATGGCAGTAGTGTCACACTTATTAGATGACAGTAGTGTCACACTTATTAGATGGCAGTAGTGTCACACTTATTAGATGGCAGTAGTGTCACACTTATTAGATGACAGTAGTGTCACACTTATTAGATGGCAGTAGTGTCACATTTATTAGATGGCAGTAGTGTCACAATTATTAGATGGCAGTAGTGTCACACTTATTAGATGGCAGTAGTGTCACACTTATTAGATGGCAGTAGTGTCACACTTATTAAATGGTAGTAGTGTCACACTTATTAGATGGCAGTAGTGTCACACTTGTTAGATGGCAGTAGTGTCACACTTGTTAGATGGCAGTAGTGTCACACTTATTATATGGTAGTAGTGTCACACTTATTAGATGGCAGTAGTGTCACACTTATTAGATGGCAGTAGTGTCACACTTATTAGATGGCAGTAGTGTCACACTTATTAGATGACAGTAGTGTCACACTTATTAGATGGCAGTAGTGTCACACTTATTAGATGACAGTAGTGTCACACTTATTAGATGGCAGTAGTGTCACACTTATTAGATGGCAGTAGTGTCACACTTATTAGATGACAGTAGTGTCACACTTGTTAGATGACAGTAGTGTCACACTTATTAGATGGCAGTAGTGTCACACTTATTAGATGGCAGTAGTGTCACACTTGTTAGATGGCAGTAGTGTCACACTTATTAGATGGTAGTAGTGTCTCACTTATTAGATGGTAGTAGTGTCACATTTATTAGATGGCAGTAGTGTCACACTTATTAGATGGCAGTAGTGTCACACTTATTAGATGGCAGTAGTGTCACACTTATTAGATGACAGTAGTGTCACACTTATTAGATGGCAGTAGTGTCACACTTATTAGATGACAGTAGTGTCACACTTATTAGATGGCAGTAGTGTCACACTTATTAGATGGCAGTAGTGTCACACTTATTAGATGACAGTAGTGTCACACTTATTAGATGGCAGTAGTGTCACATTTATTAGATGGTAGTAGTGTCACACTTATTAGATGGCAGTAGTGTCACATTTATTAGATGGTAGTAGTGTCACACTTATTAGATGACAGTAGTGTCACACTTATTAGATGGCAGTAGTGTCACACTTATTAGATGACAGTAGTGTCACACTTATTAGATGGCAGTAGTGTCACACTTATTAGATGGCAGTAGTGTCACACTTATTAGATGACAGTAGTGTCACACTTATTAGATGGCAGTAGTGTCACATTTATTAGATGGTAGTAGTGTCACACTTATTAGATGGCAGTAGTGTCACATTTATTAGATGGTAGTAGTGTCACACTTATTAGATGACAGTAGTGTCACACTTATTAGATGGCAGTAGTGTCACACTTATTAGATGACAGTAGTGTCACACTTATTAGATGGCAGTAGTGTCACACTTATTAGATGGCAGTAGTGTCACACTTATTAGATGACAGTAGTGTCACACTTATTAGATGGCAGTAGTGTCACATTTATTAGATGGCAGTAGTGTCACAATTATTAGATGGTAGTAGTGTCTCACTTATTAGATGGTAGTAGTGTCACATTTATTAGATGGCAGTAGTGTCACACTTATTAGATGGCAGTAGTGTCACACTTAGGGTTAGGGTTAGGGTTAGGGTTAGGGTTAGGGTTAGGGATAGCATTCACAAGTTAGCATTCACAAGCCTGATGGCCTGTGGGTAGAAACTGTTTGTCAGTCTCGTAGTCCTGGATTTCAGGCTCCTGTATCGTCTGCCTTATGGTAGGAAGCTGAAGAGACTGTGCTGGGGGTGTGTACTGTCCTTTATGATGTTGTGTGCGCTCCTGGTGGCCCTGGTAGAGTACATCAGAATCAGAATCAGAATCAGAATCAGCTTTATTGTCATTACGCAGGGTAACGAGATAGAGGCCATTCCATACAGTGCGATAAAACAAGTGTACACTCTATACAGAGGGTGAAATAAATATGTACATGAATATCTACATGAAACAGGGTGGTTGGTGGAATGGGTTATTGCACCGAAGAGAAGGCAGTTTTGAGGGTCAATGGGGAAGTCTGTTCAGGGTGGTTATGGCCCTGGGGAAGAAGCTGTTTTTTAGCCTGTTCGTCTTGGTTTTAATGCACCTGTAGCGCTTCCCAGAGGGCAGCAGGTGGAACAGGTCAGAGCCAGGGTGGGTGCTGTCCTTGACGATGGCACTGGCTCTGTTGAGGCAGCGGGAGGTGTAGATGTCCATCAGAGAGGGGAGAGGGCGGCCGATGATCTTTTGAGCCGTCTTGACCACTCTTTGCAGCCTCTCCCTGTCTGC
Source organism: Entelurus aequoreus (assembly GCF_033978785.1). Lineage (NCBI taxonomy): Eukaryota > Metazoa > Chordata > Actinopteri > Syngnathiformes > Syngnathidae > Entelurus > Entelurus aequoreus. Next base: position 7,255,745 of record NC_084743.1, read on the forward strand.
TGCAGTGCAGCTGCCGTACCATACTGTAATACAGTAGGTCAGCAGGCTCTCGATGGACGAGCGGTAGAAGGTCAGCAGCAGGTCAGGCTTCAGGTTGTACTTCCCGAGGACTCTCAGGAAGTGAAGCCGCTGCTGAGCCTTTTTGATGATTGCTGTGGTGTTGACTGTCCAGGAAAAGTCGTTAGAGATGTGGACTCCAAAGTACCTGAAGGTGTGGACCCCCTCCACACGCTCGCCGTTGATGTAGAGGGGGGCAGGGTCGGTGCTGCTCCTCCTAAAGTCGACGATGATCTCTCTGGTCTTGCTGGTGTTGAGAGCGAGGTTGTTCTCTGAAGACCAGGCCGTCAGCTTCAGGACCTCCTCCCTGTAGGCAGCCTCGTCACCCCTGGAGATGAGCCCGACCACTGTGGTATCGTCAGCAAACTTGACGATAAGGTTGTCACTGTGGGCTGGACTGCAGTCATGGGTGTAGAGGCAGTAGAGGAGGGGGCTCAGCACACAGCCCTGTGGGGAGCCGATGCTCAGCGTGCGGGTGGATGAGAGGTGGGGGCCAAGTCTCACATTCTGGGGTCGGTCCGTTAGGAAGTCCCTTATCCAGGCGTTTGTGAGAGGGGGGAGGCCAAGAGTGTCCAGTTTATTGCAGAGGCTGTCCGGGATTATTGTATTAAAGGCAGAACTATAATCCACAGAGAGCATCCGGACGTAGCTCTGCTGCTGCTCCAGGTGGTTCAGAGCAGAGTGGAGAGCAACAGCGATGGCGTCCTCTGTGGATCTGTTCGCCCGGTATGCGAACTGGTGGGGGTCAAAGTCTGGAGGGATATGGTCCTTGATGTGCTGGAGAACCAGTCTCTCGAAGCACTTCATGATTACCGGAGTGAGGGCCACTGGTCGGTAATCATTCAGGCTGGTGATGGGAGACTTCTTCGGGATTATTGTAGATGACTTCAGGCAGGATGGGATGACTGCCTGAGCCAGGGAGAGGTTGAAGATCCTGGTGAGGGGGGGAGCAAGTTGGTGGGCGCACGCCCTGAGCACCTTTCCAGGTACTCCGTCTGGTCCGGCAGCCTTCCTGGGGTTCACAGCCAGGAGCACTCGTCTGACACTGTGCTCCTGTACAGTGAGTGGAGTGGTGCCGGAGCCCGGTGGGGGCGGGAGCAGGGCTGGAGCAGATGAGTGTCGCTGGGGGGTATCGAAACGGGCAAAGAAACAGTTAAGCTCCTCTGCCAGTGTCGCACTCTGATCCGCAGTTGTCACATTGCAGCCTCTGTAGTTTGTGATGTCATGAATGCCCCGCCACACCTCCCGTGAGTTATTGCTGGACAGATGGGACTCTATGCACATGTCCTGTAGTGAGGGTAAGGCTGCTCCTGATATGTACTGAGCAGTTTTAATCACTCGCTGGAGTGCCTTCCTGTCCTTAGCAGTGCAGTTTCCATACCAGACCGTGATTGAGCTGGTAAGGACACTCTCAACCGTACTTCTATAGAAGTTGCTGAGAATTTTGGGTGGCATGCCAAATTTTCTCAGCCTTCTGGTCTTTCTGTATTGTTTGTTGGGTGTTGTGATCCCAGGTGAGGTCCTCGCTGATGTGGGTCCTGAGGAATTTAAAGGTTTTCACCCTGTCCACCTCTGTCCCCTCTATGTACAGAGGTGTGTACCGTGCACTCCTTCTCCGTGGGTCAATAATCATCTCCTTGGTCTTGTCTGTGTTCAAGGAGAGATTATTATCCTGACACCAGGCCACCAGTTCCGCTACCTCCCTTCTGTACGCTGTCTCAGCTCCCGCGGTGATCAGTCCGACGACCGTAGTATCATCTACCAACTTGATAATACTGGTGTTGTTCTGGGAGGCCACACAGTCGTGTGTGAAGAGGGTGTACAATAGGGGGCTCAGTTTGGGGCCGGTTTGTGAGAAAGTTCAGGACCCAGTCACAGAGAGCCGGTGTCAGACCAACAGTGAGGAGTTCAGCAGTGAGTTTTTATGGGATGACCGTGTTAAAAGCAGAGCTGTAGTCGATGCCTGGCATAGGTGTCCTTGCCCTCTAAGTGGGTGAGGGTGGTGTAGATGACGGTGTTGACTGCATCCTCAGTGGACCGGTTCGCCGGTAGGCAAACTGTAGAGGGTCCAGTGTGTCTGGGATGGTCTTCTTGATGTGTGACATGACTATCCTCTCGAAGCACTTCATCACTCTTGGGGTGAGTGCAACAGGGAGATAGTCATTCAGACAGGTCAGAGTGTTTTTCTTTGGCAGGGGCACGATGGTGGTGGTCTTGAAGCAGGTGGGCACAACAGCTTGTGCTAGTGACAAGTTGTATATGTCAGCAAGTACGTCAGCCAGCTCTGATGAACAGACCCTGAGGGCCTGGCCAGGGATGTTGTCTGGGCCGGCTGCCTTGCGTGGGTTTGTTCTCCTCAGAACTGTACGTACCTCAGCTGTTGTCACAGTGAGTGGTGGGTCCTGCGTGCGCTCCGTGGTCAGAACCCCTCTCTGTTGGTTGGTGTTGAGGACCTCGAAGGGGGCGTAGAACTCATTCAGCTCATCTGGCAGTGAGCATTGGCTGTTTGTGACCCCCCTGCTCCCCTGCTTGTAGTCTGTGATGTGTTGCAGGCCTTGCCACATGCGCCGGGAATCTGTGGTGGAGTAGAATCCCTCCAGCTTTAGTCTGTATTGTCCCTTGGCCTCGCTGATGGATTTACGCAGGTCATATCTGGCCTTCTTGTAGTCCTCAGCGTTGCCTGAAACAAATGCAGTGGAGCGGGCATGTAGCTTGGACCGAACATCACAGTTAATCCAGGGCTTTTGGTTTGGGTATATCTTGTATTGTTTTGTGGGCACTATGTTTTCCACACATGTGCTGATCTAGCCAGTTACACTGGAAGCATTTTCCTCTATGTCCACAGTACCGTCATACCTCTGAGCAGCAGTTTTGAACATGTCCCAGTCTGTACTCCCAAAGCAGCCCTGAAGCACTAGTGCAGTGTCTTCATTCCACACTTTAACAGTTTTACTCACTGGGGGGCTTGCTTGAGGCGCTGTCTGTGCGCTGGATATAGAAAAGCTGAGATGTGATCAGATAGTCCAAAGTGTGGTCTGGGTACAGCCATGTAGGCTCCCCGCACGTTGCAGTGTACTTGGTCCAGAGTGTTTTTCTCCCTCGTAGGAAAGTTCACATACTGATGGTATTTCGAGAGGACACTCTTTAGGTTGCGGTGGTTAAAATCCCCAGCTACCGTGAACGCAGCATCGGGGTGTGCGGTCTCTTGTTTACTGATGACGTCATGCAGCAGCTTCAGCACTGTTGTGGAATCCGCCTGAGGCGGGATGTAAACAGACAGTATAAACACTGCACTGAACTCCCTTGGCAGGTAAAAGGGTCTGCATTTCACCATCAAAAACTCAATGTTGTCCGAGCAGTGTCTTTCAACCACCTGTATGTCCGAGCACCAGCAGTTACTCACGTAAACACAGGCGCCGCTGCCTCTCGCTTTTTTTGAAGCCATTGTCCGGTCTCCACGGTAGACTGAGTGCGTTGCTAGCTGGATAGCAGAGTCTGGGATGTTGTCCGAAAGCCAGGTTTCCGTGAAAATAAGAGCACAGCATTCTCTCAATTCACGCTGGGAATGTAATCCTGGTTCTCAGCTCATCCAGCTTGTTTTCGAGCAAGCGCACGTTAGCTAGCAGCAGGCTAGGTAGTGGTGGTCGTGTAGCTCTAGCCTTTAGCCTAGCATGTAGCCCCGCTCTCTTGCCTCGCCGCCTTGTTGTTGTTTTGGTCTGGCTTTGTTTAGCGGGGTCTCGTCGTAGCAGAAAGTTGAAGTCCGTCAGACTATAAGTGAGCTCATGGTGAGCTTTTCCGATGTCCAGAAGTGCATCTCTGTTATATCGCACTGTTGCGTGCAAAAACTTTGCATTTAGGATGCAAATTAAGACTACAATAAATAAAAAACGTAGTTGTTGTTGGGAGGACGACACAAAGACGTCAGCCACGGGGGGCGCCATCTTGTAGTAAGATCTGTGAAGTACTGGAAGTACATGATGTAGTAAGATCTGTGAAGTACTGGAAGTACATGATGTAGTAAGATATGTAAAGTACTGGAAGTACATGATGTAGTAAGATATGTGAAGTACTGGAAGTACATGATGTAGTAAGATCTGTGAAGTACTGGAAGTACATGATGTAGTAAGATATGTAAAGTACTGGAAGTACATGATGTAGTAAGATCTGTGAAGTACTGGAAGTACATGATGTAGTAAGATCTGTGAAGTACTGGAAGTACATAATGGTAGTAAGATCTGTGAAGTACTGGAAGTACATGATGTGTTAAGATCTGTGAAGTACTGGAAGTACATGATGTAGTAAGATCTGTGAAGTACTGGAAGTACATGATGTAGTAAGATATGTAAAGTACTGGAAGTACATGATGTAGTAAGATCTGTGAAGTACTGGAAGTACATGATGTAGTAAGATCTGTGAAGTACTGGAAGTACATAATGGTAGTAAGATCTGTGAAGTACTGGAAGTACATGATGTAGTAAGATCTGTGAAGTACTGGAAGTACATGATGTAGTAAGATCTGTGAAGTACTGGAAGTACATGATGTAGTAAGATATGTAAAGTACTGGAAGTACATGATGTAGTAAGATCTGTGAAGTACTGGAAGTACATGATGTAGTAAGATCTGTGAAGTACTGGAAGTACATAATGGTAGTAAGATCTGTGAAGTACTGGAAGTACATGATGTAGTAAGATCTGTGAAGTACTGGAAGTACATGATGTAGTAAGATCTGTGAAGTACTGGAAGTACATGATGTGTTAAGATCTGTAAAGTACTGGAAGTACATGATGTAGTAAGATCTGTGAAGTACTGGAAGTACATAATGGTAGTAAGATCTGTGAAGTACTGGAAGTACATGATGTAGTAAGATCTGTGAAGTACTGGAAGTACATGATGTAGTAAGATATGTAAAGTACTGGAAGTACATAATGGTAGTAAGATCTGTGAAGTACTGGAAGTACATAATGTAGTAAGATCTGTGAAGTACTGGAAGTACATAATGGTAGTAAGATCTGTGAAGTACTGGAAGTACATGATGTAGTAAGAGCTGTGAAGTACTGGAAGTACATGATGGTAGTAAGATCTGTGAAGTACTGGAAGTACATGATGTAATAAGATCTGTGAAGTACTGGAAGTACATATAAATAAATAAATAAATGGGTTATACTTGTATAGCGCTTTTCTACCTTCAAGGTACTCAAAGCGCTTTGACACTATTTCCACATTCACACACACATTCACACACACATTCACACATTCACACACACATTCACACACTGATGGCGGGAGCTGCCATGCAAGGCGCTAACCAGCAGCCATCAGGAGCAAGGGTGAAGTGTCTTGCCCAAGGACACAACGGATGTGACTAGGATGGTAGAAGGTGGGGATTGAACCTCAGTAACCAGCAACCCTCCGATTGCTGGCACAGCCACTCTACCAACTTTGCCACGCCGCCCCAAGTACATGATGGTAGTAAGATGTGTAAAGTACTGGAAGTACATGATGTAGTAAGATGTAGTATTGCTAAATATGAAGTGGGCACAGAGAATCCAAACTGGTATGAAATGAATCCTAAAGCTACAAACAATGCTAACTATGTAGCAATGTGCTACCTTTGGGGACGGCGTGGCAAAGTTGGGAGAGTGGCCGTGCCAGCAATCTGAGGGTTACTGGTTCAATCCCCACCTTCTACCATCCTAGTCACATCCGTTGTGTCCTTGAGCAAGACACTTCACCCTTGCTCCTGATGGGTCGTGGTTAGCACCTTGCATGGCAGCTCCCGCCATCAGTGTGTGAATGTGTGTGTGAATGTGTGAATGTAGAAATAGTGTCAAAGCGCTTTGAGTTCCTTAAAAAAAAGGTAGAAAAGTGCTATACAAGTACAACCCATTTACCATTTACCATTTTTATCATGTGTGCTTTGATAAGCAGAAAAGGTGAGAAGCACTGAAAGCCTTTCAAGCTTCAAGTCATTTGAGTACACCAAAGTTTATTTTGGCGAGCGCAGTCAGGGGAGAAGAAGATTGGGAAATCCAGGGAAGAAAGCTTCAGAGTACAAGATCACTATCAGGGCTGACCAAGGTTTTGACACGCCAGGAATTCGAGGCAGGTTGGAATCCGACAGTCATTCCTGGTTCAACCTAAACTCTTAACCAAACATGTGAACAGGGCTTGGGTCTGGTTTCTTGGCTACAGGATTTGGATAATACAACAAATATCACCTCATACTGTTCAGTGCTCTAGTCCTGCTTGTCCAGGGTGGGGACACGCTAAGGTGGTCTAAGGCTCTTTTTTTAGTACTGGAATAGTCCTAGTAGTACCATAGTAATACATGTGCGTTGTACTAAAACTAGAATCTTCTTACATCATGTCATATATACATGATGTAAGTATATATGTCATGTAGTAACATTCATAATAACATGTCATATATACATGATGTAAGTATATATGTCATGTAGTAACATTCATAATAACATGTAATACATACATGATGTAAGTATATATGTCATGTAGTAACATTCATAATAACATGTCATATATACATGATGTAAGTATATATGTCATGTAGTAACATTCATAATAACATGTAATATATACATGATGTAAGTATATATGTCATGTAGTAACATTCATAATAACATGTCATATATACATGAGGGGATCCAGTTTGGTGGCTGCAGGATTAGGTCTCTGCTTGTTGCAGATGATGTGGTCCTGATGGCTTCATCTGGCCAGGATCTTCAGCTCTCACTGGATGGGTTGGCAGCCGAGTGTGAAGCGACTAGCGTGAGAATCTGCACCTCCAAGTCCGAGTCCATGGTTCTCGCCCGGAAAAGGGTGGAGTGCCATCTCCGGGTTGGGGAGGAGATCTTGCCCTAAGTGGAGGAGTTCAAGTACCTGGGAGTTCAAGTACCTGGGAGTTCAAGTACCTGGGAGTTCAAGTACCTGGGAGTCTTGTTGACGAGTGAGGGAAGAGTGGATGGTGATATCGACAGGCGGATCGGTGTGGTGTCTTCAGTAATATGGACGTTGTATCGCTGTGTTGTGGTGAAGAAGGAGCTGAGCCGGAAGGCAAAGCTCTCAATTTAGCGCTCGATCTACGCTCCCATCCTCACCTATGGTCATGAGCTTTGGGGAAGAAGACCCCATCCAATAAAAAGATGGCAACAATTGTATTGAAGAAGAGAATATTTATTTGCTTCACAAATGAAAAGAACAGAACATTTTGAAGTGCATCAATGGGAGGAAAAAAAGATACAGAAATAATAAGAAAAGAGAGAGATTTATTTTCTTTATTTGTATTCGTAGCCGTATGTAGAAGTGTCTGCTTGCATCAGCTCTGCTCTTTTAATGTCTTTAATGTCCTTTCATGTTTCCCTCTTACACCCATGGAAGAGGGATGTGTGCTATGGCTAGAAGGTGTTTTTCCCTTGGCCTCAGTCTGGACCCCCTCTCCAGGGGCCCAGGCTTAAACCCATTTTTTTTTCTCACCTCCCCTCCCCATTGTTTACCTGTATCTCACCTTTTTTTGTAAGAGGCGCCGGAAGTTGGCAGACCCGTCAGCGATCCTGTTCTGTCTCCCTATAATGTTTGATCCTGTTCTGTCTCCCTGTAATGTTTGTCTGATCTTGAATGGGATTGTGCTGAAAATTTAAATTTCCCCTCGGGGATTAATAAAGTATTTCTGATTCTGATTCTGATTCTGAAATAACATTAGAGGAACTCCTGCGGCGTGTAAGGAGCTGTTTGTCATTTTAGGACCATCAGTTATAAATATTATAAACTTTTCACTTTCTTCTGGCACTGTTCCCCTAGCAAAAAAGCGGTTATTCATCCTCTGCTCAAAAGACCTAACCTCGATCCTGACCTCATGGTAAACATCAGCCGATGTCCCACCTTCCCTTTATCTCGAAAATCCTTGAAAAAACTGTTGCACAGCAGCTAAATGAACACTTAGCGTCTAACAATCTCTGTGAAGCCTTTAAATCCGGTTTCAGGGCAAATCACTCTACGGAGACAGCCCTCGCAAAAATGACTAATGATCTATTGCTAACCATGGATGTCATCTATGTTGCTGCTTCTTGATCTTAGCGCCGCTTTCCATACCGTCCATCATAATATTTTATTAGAGCGTATCAAAACACGTGTTGGTATGTCAGACTTAGCCTTGTCTTGGTTGAACTCTTATCTTACTGACAGGATGCAGTGTGTCTCCCATAACAATGTGACTATGTTAAGGTCACATGCGGAGTTCCCCAGGGTTCGGTTCTTGGCCCTGCACTCTTTAGTATTTACATGCTGCCGCTAGGTGACATCATACGCAAGTACGGTGTTAGCTTCCCCTGTTATGATGATGAAACCCAACTCTACATGCCCCTAAAGCTGACCCACTCACCAGATTGTAGTCACCTGGAGGCGTGTCTTAATGGTTCAAATGTCTTTAATCATCAGGCCATCTGACATAAGCATATTTTAGTCGTACCACTGGATGGAGCTGGAGTGGTACAGTACCACCGTTTAAATAAACACTACTTTGAATAGCTCCACCCCAAAGTGGGGTGGCACCTGGGGGCACGTGTCACCCCTGGCCACCCGTAGACACGCCAGTGTTTGCACGTCGTCAGCAAAACAGCAAACACACTGAGAACTAGAAAAGACCTGAAACTGAACGTTGGGGCACTCCACAGCCAAGGGGGACTTGTTGGGAAGCACATGGCTCAAGTTGAACAGAACAAGATCTCGTAGTACAACGTGCCTTCTTGTAGTATGCTGCCTTTAAGCGCCACACAAGATTATTGTGGTGCACTGTGTCAAATCTGAGCCCCTGGAGTCTGATATTGGAAATACAGATCCTTCAATATTTGTAAAAGTGCAGTTTGGGTCGGAGGGTTTGAAACCAGACGGGAGTTGTTTGAGTGAAGATGGGCATAGAACACTTTCTTAAACATGAACGGACGCTTTGCAACACGCCTGCAGTTCGCCAGGACAGAAGTTGTGTTTTATTTGAAGAGAATGTTTCCATGTGCTTGGAACACAACCAGAAGAAACAGAGACATTGATCAATTCTAGAATGAAAACATTGTCAATCACATCTCTGAGGAGTCTTGCAGGAAGGAGAACAACAGTGTTTTTTTCGCTTTGGACTATTTTAGAGAACTCAGACAGCAATAAAGGTCTAAAATCTTGAAAAACAGCTGAGAACAGAATCATCAGACAGATTTGGCCCCAAATAAAAAGTAGTTCCAGATCGACAGGTGGCAATAAAAAGGAGGAACACTGATCACATAAAGAGACTCCAGTGGATTCAATCGGATCAATAATCCTATGGAAAAGATTCAAGAGAACCTGTGGTCTAGGACTATTATCAGGCACAAGGCTGGACATGTATTGGGTTTTTGCAGATTGAACAGCTTTCTGATCATTAGATCAACAATCTCTTAAAAACAAAGATTGTAAAGTATTTTTCTCAGATATTACAAAGTGTTTGGGCCAAAAATGATTAAGAGTTTGGTCTGAAGATTACAAAGTATTTGATCAAAAGATTACAAAGTATTTGGTCTGAAGATTACAAAGTATTTGGTCTAAAGATTACAAAGTATTTGGTCTGAAGATGACAAAGTATTTGATCAAAAGATTACAAAGTATTTGGTCTGAGGATTACAAAGTATTTGGTCTAAAGATTACAAAGTATTTGGTCTGAAGATTACAAAGTATTTGGTCTGAAGATTACAAAGTATTTGGTCTGAAGATTACAAAGTATTTGGTCTGAAGAGTACAAAGTATTTGGTCTAAAGATTACAAAGTGTTTGGTCTGAAGAGTACAAAGTGTTTGGTCTAAAGATTGCAAAGTATTTGGTCTGAAGATTACAAAGTATTTGGTCTGAAGATTACAAAGTATTTGGTCTAAAGATTACAAAGTATTTGGTCTGAAGAGTACAAAGTATTTGGTCTAAAGATTACAAAGTGTTTGGTCTGAAGAGTACAAAGTGTTTGGTCTAAAGATTGCAAAGTATTTGGTCTGAAGATTACAAAGTATTTGGTCTGAAGATTACAAAGTATTTGGTCTGAAGATTACAAAGTATTTGGTCTGAAGATTACAACGTGTTTGGGTTGAAGATTACAAAGTATTTGGTCTGAAGATTACAAAGTATTTGGTTTTAAGATTACAAAGTATTTGTTCTGAAGATTACAACGTATTTGGGCTAAAGATTACAAAGTATTTGGTCTGAAGATTAGAAAGTAGTTGGTCTAAAGATGACAAAGTATTTGGTTTGAAGATTACAAAGTATTTGGTCTGAAGATTACAACGTGTTTGGGTTGAAGATTACAAAGTATTTGGTCTGAAGATTACAAAGTATTTGGTTTGAAGATTACAAAGTATTTGGTCTGAAGATTAGAAAGTATTTGGTCTAAAGATGACAAAGTATTTGGTTTGAAGATTACAAAGTATTTGGTCTGAAGATTACAACGTGTTTGGGTTGAAGATTACAAAGTATTTGGTCTGAAGATTACAAAGTAATTGGTTTTAAGATTATAAAGTATTTGTTCTGAAGATTACAACGTTTTTGGGCTAAAGATTACAAAGTATTTGGTCTGAAGATTACACATTTTTTGATTTTAAGATTACAAAGTATTTGGTCTGAAGATTACAAAGTCTTTGGTTTGAAGAGTACAAAGTATTTGGCCTGAAGATTACAAAGTATTTGGGCTGAAGATGATAAAGTATTTGGGCTAAAGATTACAAATTATTTGGTCTAAAGATTACAAAGTATTTTGTCCAAAGATTACAAAGTATTTGGTCTGAAGATTACAAAGTATTTGGTTTTAAGATTACAAAGTATTTGGTCTGAAGATTACAAAGTATTTGGTTTTAAGATTACAAAGTATTTGGTCTAAAGATTGTATTGTATTTGGTCTGAAGATTACAAAGTATTTGGTCCAAAGATTGTATTGTATTTAGTCTGAAGATTACAAAGTATTTGGTCCAAAGATTGTGTAGTATTTGGTCCGAAGATTGCAAAATATTTAGTCCAAAGATGATAAAGTTTTTTTTCCAAAGTTGATAAAGTATTTGGTCTGAAGATTACAAAGTATTTGGTCCAAAGATTGTATTGTATATGGTCTGAAGATTACAAAGTATTTGGTCCAAAGATTGTATTGTATTTAGTCTGAAGATTACAAAGTATTTGGTCCAAAGATTGTGTAGTATTTGGTCCGAAGATTACAAAGTATTTAGTCCAAAGATTGTATTTTATTTGGTCCGAAGATTAACAAGTATTTGGTCCAAAGATTGTATAGTATTTGGTCGGAAGATTACAAAATATTTGGTCCATAGATTGTATAGTATTTGGTCTGAAGATTACAAAGTATTTGGTCCAAAGATTGTGTAGTATTTGGTCCGAAGATTACAAAGTATTTAGTCCAAAGATTGTGTAGTATTTGGTCCGAAGATTACAAAGTATTTAGTCCAAAGATTGTATAGTATTTGGTCAGAAGATTACAAAGTATTTGGTTTGAAGATTACAAAGTATTTGGGCTGAAGATGATAAAGTATTTGGGTCAAAGATTACAAAGTATTTGGGCTAAATATTACAAAGTGTTTGGTCTGAAGATTACAAAGTATTTGATCTGAAGATTACAAAGTATTTCATCCAAAGATGATGAAGTATTTTTTCCAAAGTTGATAAAGTATTTGGTCTGAAGAAGATAAAGTATTGTTTCCAAAGCTGATAAAGTATTTGGTCTGAAGAAGATAAAGTATTGTTTCCAAAGCTGAAAACGTATTTGGTCTGAAGAAGATAAAGTATTGTTTCCAAAGCTGATAAAGTATTTGGTCTGAAGAAGATAAAGTATTGTTTCCAAAGCTGATAAAGTATTTGGTCTGAAGAAGATAAAGTATTGTTTCCAAAGCTGATAAAGTATTTGGTCTGAAGAAGATAAAGTATTGTTTCCAAAGCTGATAAAGTATTTGGTCTGAAGAAGATAAAGTATTGTTTCCAAAGCTGATAAAGTATTTGGTCCGAAGATTACTGTCATGTCTGTTCATGTTTTTGTTTTTGGCCATGTGTTGTTTGTTTTTTGGACTCTTTTTAGTTCCTGGTTGCACTTCCTTGTTTGTTTGTTTCCATAGCAACTCATTAGTTTTCACCTGTCCTGTCACGCACCTGTTTCACGTTTGGAGTCACGCACCTGTTTTCACCAATCATGTCTATTATTGAAGTCCATTGTTTTCTGTTAGTCTGCCTGGCGACATCACTTTCTCCACACATTTATGCTCTGCACCCTTTATGATCGCGCTTCTTCACGCCATGTCCACAGTTCCTTGTCAAGTAAGTTTTTCTTTAATGTTTATAGTTCTCCGCCATTGTGCGCGCCTTTTGTTTTCCTACTCAAGTTTTTTACCTCTGCTGTGAGCGCTTTTTGTCTGCACCTTTTTTGATTAATTTTAATAAACGTATTTAATATCACGTCTGGCACGCGCCAATTTTCCGTTGCCTTCTGGGAGAACAAACCACGCCAAGGACCAAGTCTTGACAATTATAAAGTATTTGGTCCAAAGATTGTACAGTATTTGGTCTGAAGATTACAAAGTATTTGGTCCAAAGATTGTACAGTATTTGGTCTGAAGATTACAAAGTATTTGGTCCAAAGATTGTACAGTATTTGGTCTGAAGATTACAAAGTATTTGGTCCAAAGATTGTACAGTATTTGGTCTGAAGATTACAAAGTATTTGGTCCAAAGATTGTACAGTATTTGGTCTGAAGATTACAAAGTATTTGGTCCAAAGATTGTACAGTATTTGGTCTGAAGATTACAAAGTATTTGGTCCAAAGATTGTACAGTATTTGGTCTGAAGATTACAAAGTATTTGGTCCAAAGATTGTACAGTATTTGGTCTGAAGATTACAAAGTATTTGGTCCAAAGATTGTACAGTATTTGGTCTGAAGATTACAAAGTATTTGGTCCAAAGATTGTATAGTATTTGGTCTGAAGATTACAAAGTATTTGGTCCAAAGATTGTACAGTATTTGGTCTGAAGATTACAAAGTATTTGGTCCAAAGATTGTATAGTATTTGGTCTGAAAATCACAAGTATTTGTTACAAAGATTGAAGTACTGCATGACTTCTTGCCTTTCAACTGATCATCTCTTCTCTGATCCTCCAGAATTGTATCGAGTAGGTTTGGAGCTTCCAAATCTGCTCCTCGGTCTTCTTCCAGCGCCTCATTGTGGGTCTTGAGGTCCACTAGTTCTGGATATTGCAGAGGCTCCAGGTTCCGGGACTCATAATATAGACCTTGGCCGTCTTGTTGAGGGACCCAAGTGGACAGAGACACGGACAAAGGCATGTGGACCAGCGAAGACCCTGATTGACTCGCAGATCTTGGGACAATCTGGACCCCTGAGCTCGGTGTGAGGGCTTGGGACCAGGGGATGTAAGCCACTCCTGGTTCTGGGAGATCCAGGTGAGGAAGGGAGCATGCAGGTAAGGTCTGGAACAACATCAACAAATAACTCATTGTATTATTTACCTGTATTCAACATACTGTAATATCACACTATGTCTATACTGTAATCATAACACTATGTCTCTACTATAATCATAACACTATGTCTATACTGTAATAATAACACTATGTCTATACTGTAATCATAACACTATGTCTATACTGTAATCATAACACTATGTCTCTACTATAATCATAACACTATGTCTATACTGTAATAATAACACTATGTCTATACTGTAATCATAACACTATGTCTATACTGTAATCATAACAATGTCTATACTGTAATAATAACACTATGTCTATACTGTAATCATAACACTATGTCTCTAATATAATCATAACACTATGTCTATACTGTAATCATAACACTATGTCTATACTGTAATCATAACACCATGTCTATACTGTAATCATAACACTGTCTATACTGTAATCATAACACCATGTCTATACTTTAATCATAACACTATGTCTTTACTGTAATCATAACACTATGTCTATACTGTAATAATAACACTATGTCTTTACTATAATCATAACACTATGTCTATACTGTAATCATAACACTATGTCTATACTGTAATCATAACACTATGTCTATACTGTAATAATAACACTATGTCTTTACTATAATCATAACACTATGTCTATACTGTAATCCTAACACTATGTCTATACTGTAATCATAACACTATGTCTTTACTATAATCATAACACTATGTCTATACTGTAATCATAACACTATGTCTTTACTATAATCATAACACTATGTCTATACTGTAATCATAACACTATGTCTTTACTGTAATCATAAAACTATGTCTATACTGTAATCATAACACTATGTCTTTACTATAATCATAACAATGTATATACTGTAATCATAACACTATGTGTATACTATAATCATAACAATGTCTATACTGTAATCATAACACTATGTCTATATTGTAATCATAGCAATGTCTATTCTATAATCATAGCACTATGCCTATACTGTAATCATAACAATGTCTATAATGTAATCATAACACTATGTCTATACTGTAATCATAACACTATGTCTTTACTGTAATCATAACACTATGTCTATACTGTAATCCTAACTCTATGTCTATACTGTAATCATAACAATGTCTATACAGTCTGTAAAATCCCTGCACACAGCATTTCTCCTAGAATAATACACAACTCACATCATGTTTTAGTGCCAGAGGTGGACATGCATTCTACTGAGGTGGCAAATGATGATGCCTTCAGTGTATCGCAGCACCAAGCAAACAACCGGAAGATTCCCATCAATTACTAGATATGATCAAAATTATTTAAGGTGCACTACGCAAAATAAACGTAACGTAAACTACGGATAACATTAACACAAATTCCTCAAAACAGCCCACTACCTATAATATGGGCTTTTTTAAACATCAGATCATTGTCTCCCAAAACATTATTAGTTAATGAGGTCATTAAAGACAACTATCTTAACAAAACATTATTAGTTAATGAGGTCATTAAAGACAACTATCTTAACAAAACTTTATTAGTTAATGAGGTCATTAAAGACAACTATCTTAACAAAACATTATTAGTTAATGAGGTCATTAAAGACAACTATCTTAACAAAACGTTATTAGTTAATGAGGTCATTAAAGACAACTATCTTAACAAAACGTTATTAGTTAATGAGGTCATTAAAGACAACAATCTTAACGTCACTGGTCTCAGCGAAACCTGGCTCAAACCAGATACATTTTTCCCGCTTAACAAGACATCTCCTCCTAACTATACGAATGCCCATATTGCCCGTCCCCTTAAAAGGGGTGGGTGGGTCTCACTAATATCCAATGAAAACATTAACATTACCACTAACCTAAGTAATACAAAAGCCAAAAGCAGTAGTGTTGTCACGTTGTGTAAATGGTAAGTAAAAAGAGAATACAATGATTTGCAAATCCAAAAACTTATATTCAATTGAATAGACTGCAAAAACAAGATATTTCATGTTCACACTGAGAAATGTTCTTATTTTTTGCAAATAATCATGAACTTAGAATATAATGGCAGCAAAAAAGTTGTCACAGGGACATTTTTACCACTGTGTTACATGACCTTTCCTTTTAACAACCGGAGTCACCATACACAACATCCTGAGTCACCATACACAACATCCTGAGTCACCATACACAACATCCTGAGTCACCATACACAACATCCTGAGTCACCATACACAACATCCTGAGTCACCATCACAACCTATATACTGTAATAATATAAATAAGTCTATACTGTAATAATATAAATGTGTTTATAATGTATGAATATACATGTGTTTATAGTGTATACGTATAAATATGTTTATAATGTATAAATATAAATATGTTAACAATGTATGAATATAAATATGTTAATAATGTATGAAGATAAATATGTTAATAATGTATGAATATAATTATGTTTATAATGTATAAATATAAATATGTTAACAATGTATGAATATAAATATGTTAATAATGTATGAATATAAATATGTTTATAATGTATAAATATACATAATATTCCAGTGAATGTATTGCTTTGTACAACTTCAGCTTGTTAGCATCATCTTTGTTTCATAAGTTGATGAAATGCGGTGATTGTGCTCACCCCAAAGTTAGCTAGCAGTGGTGTCATGATGGTGCAGGTGGGGCACACAGTTGGCATGGCAACAGCTGAGGTCATGTGATGCTGAGTGGACTGCTGCTGGTCATCAAGTGTGGAGCAGGCAGGTGTGGAGCAGGCTGGTGTGGAGCAGGTCGGTGTGGAGCAGGCTGGTGTGGAGAAGACAGTTGGGGCGCAGGCTGGTGTGGAGCAGGCTGGTGTGGAGCAGGCTGGTGTGGAGCAGGTAGGTGTGGAGCAGGCTGGTGTGGAGAAGACAGGTGGGGCGCAGGCAGGTGTGGAGCAGGCTGGTGTGGAGATGACAGGTGGGGCGCAGGCAGGTGTGGAGCAGGCTGGTGTGGAGATGACAGGTGTGGAGCAGGCTGGTGTGGAGAAGGCAGGTGTGGAGAAGGCAGGTGGTGTGGAGTAGGCAGGTGTGGAGCAGGCTGGTGTGGAGAAGGCAGGTGTGGAGTAGGCAGGTGTGGAGCAGGCTGGTCCGGCAGGCTCCGATGTGGTCCTGCTGGCAGGTAGAGACAACATCCACTGTGCACCTTTGACGTGTGCGTCACATGACCGCCAGTCATGGCTGGACACTTGAGGAAGAAGCAGAAGGTGTGATCACATGACCACACCTTGACGTGTGAGTGTGATGAAAACTTACCTTGTGTATGTGACGACTGCGTGTTGTAGGTAATCATTTCCTGAAAACAATAATTGTCGTGTTGACATCAATGTGTCATGTTTGCACCTTAAAGCAGGTGTATAAAGTGGGCGGAGCCACGCTATTCCACACCTTTGCCAACAATCCTGAATGAGGAGTCAGAACTTTTCTTATACACAAACATCAATACACCGAATGATGACACCATTTCAATTCATTAAAATAATAAGGGGGGGGGGGTTTATTTGTTTACAGTTAAAAAAGTATACTTCTAGTATAATAAAGTGTGTATTAGTCAGTGATTGTGGTATTTCTGTACAGTTAAATAAGTATACTTCTGGTGTATTAAAGTGTGTATTAGTCAGTGATTGTGGTATTTGTGTACAGTTAAAAAAAAGTATACTTCTGGTGTATTTCTGCAAGATGGCGGCGCTTCACGGCGGCAGCTTCTTTCATGCGCTCTTGGAAGTGTAGACCGATTTGGCAAAAATACCCGTCAATTCAGTCAATTTCATGGCTGGCGCACAGCGTGTTCACTCCGTGATCACTTACGACCGACTTACGATTCTGGATGTGGAGAGATCGGGCCATTTTGGGCTGAAAGATGCGTGTACGATAGACCTGCTCGCTAGCTTGGGAATTCTTCGCGAGCTACATCCAGCAGTGGCCTTTGAATCAGCGGGGTCCACTACCAGCGGAGACCGTCAACGAAAGAGACGTAAGCGGTGCGCTCGGAAGCAGAAGCGGGGATGTCGGGCGGGGCTAACAACAAAGCTAAAGGCGTTGTTGTTAGCGGGGCTAACGAAAAAGCTAAAAGCTAATCCTCAAAGAAGCACTAATAAGGAGTCTGTTAAGCTAGAACTAGCCAGCGCCAGGCTGGATAATCCCTGCACACATAGCAATTCTCTTAGAATAATATACAACTCACATAATGTTTTTTCTGCGTCAGAGGTGGACATGCATTTTACTGAGGTGGCAAACAATCTAAAAATTCCTGTCATATCAATTCCTAGATATGGTCGAAATTATTTAAAGTGCACTACGCATAATAAACGTAACATTATTAATATTGCTACTACGGATACTTTCAACAAAAACTCCTCAAAACAGCCCACTACCTATAATATGGGCTTTTTAAACATAAGGTCATTGTCTTCCAAAACGTTATTAGTTAATGAAGTCATTAGAGACAACAATCTTGATGTCGTTGGTTTAGCCGAGACCTGGCTCAAACCAGACGAATTTTTTGCGCTGGGTGAGGCGTCTCCTCCTGGCTATACGGGAACGCATATTGCCCGTCCCATTAAAAGGGGTGGGGGTGTTGCACTAATATACAACAAAAACTTTAGCCTTACCTCGGACCTAAATAATAAATATAACTCGTTTGAGGTGCTCACTATGAGGTTTGTCACATCGCTGCCTCTGCACCTGGCTGTCATCTACCGCCCCCCAGGGCCCTATTCGGACTTCATCAATGAATTTTCAGAGTTCGTTGCTGATCTAGTGACGCACGCCGACAATATAATCATAATGGGAGACTTTAACATCCATATGAATACCCCATCGGACCCTCCATGCGTGGCGCTCCAGACTATAATTGATAGCTGTGGTCTTACACAAATAATAAATGAACCCACGCATCGCAACGGTAATACGATAGATCTAGTGCTTGTCAGGGGTGTCACCACCTCCAAAGTTACGATACTCCCGTACACTAAAGTAATGTCCGATCATTACCTTATAAAATTCGAAGTTCTGACTCATTGTCAACAAACTAATAATAATAATAATAATAACTACTATAGCAGCCGCAACATTAATGCTGCCACAACGACGACTCTTACTGACCTACTGCCTTCGGTAATGGCACCATTCCCAAATTATGTGGGCTCTATTGATAACCTCACTAACAGCTTTAACGACGCCCTGCGCGACACCATTGATAGTGTAGCACCGCTAAAGCTAAAAAGGGCCCCTAAAAGGCGCACCCCATGGTTTACAGAAGAAACTAAAGCCCAGAAATTATCATGTAGAAAGCTGGAACGCAAATGGCGTGCGACTAAACTTGAGGTTTTCCATCAAGCATGGAGTGATAGTTTAATAACTTATAAACGCATGCTTACCTCAACTAAAGCTAAATATTACTCAAATCTCATCCACCTCAACAAAAATGATCCTAAATTTTTGTTTAGTACAGTAGCATCGCTAACCCAACAAGGGACTCCTCCCAGTAGCTCCACCCACTCAGCAGATGACTTTATGAATTTCTTTAATAAGAAAATTGAAGTCATTAGAAAAGAGATTAAAGACAACGCATCCCAGCTACAACTGGGCTCTATTAACACAAATACGACTGTATATACGACGGACATTGCCCTCCAAAATAGTCTCTCTATTTTTGATGAAATAACATTAGAAGAATTATTACAGCGTGTAAGTGGGATAAAACAAACAACATGTTTACTTGACCCACTTCCTGGGAAACTTATCAAGGAGCTTTTTGTATTATTAGATCCATCAGTATTAAATATTATAAACTTATCACTTTCCTCCGGCACTGTTCCCCTAGCATTCAAAAAAGCGGTTATTCATCCTCTGCTCAAAAGACCTAACCTCCATCCTGATCTCCTGGTAAACTACCGGCCGGTGTCCCACCTTCCGTTTATCTCGAAAATCCTGGAATTTTTTTTCGCACAGCAGCTAAATGAACACTTAGTGACTAACAATCTCTGTGAACCTTTTCAGTCCGGTTTCAGGGCAAATCACTCTACGGAGACAGCCCTCGCAAAAATGACTAATGATCTATTGCTAACGATGGATTCTGATGCGTCATCTATGTTGCTGCTTCTTGATCTTAGCGCCGCTTTCCATACTGTTGATCATAATATTTTATTAGAGCGTATCAAAACACGTATTGGTATGTCAGACTTAGCCTTGTCTTGGTTTAACTCTTATCTTACTGACAGGATGCAGTGTGTCTCCCATAACAATGTGACCTCGGACTATGTTAAGGTCACGTGCGGAGTTCCCCAGGGTTCGGTTCTTGGCCCTGCACTCTTTAGTATTTACATGCTGCCGCTAGGTGACATCATACGTGTTAGCTTTCACTGTTATGCTGATGACACTCAACTCTACATGCCCCTAAAGCTGACCAACACGCCGGACTGTAGTCAGCTGGAGGCGTGTCTTAATGAAATTAAACAATGGATGTCCGCTAACTTTTTGCAACTCGACGCTAAGAAAACGGAAATGCTGATTATCGGTCCTGCTCAACACCGACATCTATTTAATAATACCACCTTAACATTTGACAACCAAACAATTAAACAAGGAGACTCGGTAAAGAATCTGGGTATTATCTTCCACCCAACTCTCTCGTTTGAGTCACACATTAAGAGTGTTACTAAAACAACTCTCTCGTTTGAGTCACACATTAAGAGTGTTACTAAAACAACTCTCTCGTTTGAGTCACACATTAAGAGTGTTACTAAAACGGCCTTCTTTCATCTCCGTAATATCGCTAAAATCCGTTCCATTTTGTCCACAAGCGATGCTGAGATCATAATTCATGCGTTCGTTACGTCTCGATTACTGTAACGTTTTATTTTCGGGCCTCCCTATGTCTAGCATTAAAAGATTACAGTTGGTACAAAATGCGGCTGCTAGACTTTTGACAAAAACAAGAAAGTTTGATCATATTACGCCTATACTGTATATACCTTTATATACATATATATATATATATATACACCTATACTGGCTCACCTGCACTGGCTTCCTGTGCACCTAAGATGCGACTTTAAGGTTTTACTACTTACGTATAAAATACTACACGGTCAAGCTCCTGCCTATCTTGCCGATTGTATTGTACCATATGTCCCGACAAGAAATCTGCGTTCAAAGAACTCCGGCTTATTAGTGATTCCCAGAGCCCAAAAAAAGTCTGCGGGCTATAGAGCGTTTTCTATTGGGGCTCCAGTACTATGGAATGCCCTCCCGGTAAAAGTTAGAGATGCTACCTCAGTAGAAGCATTTAAGTCCCATCTTAAAACTCATTTGTATACTCTAGCCTTTAAATAGACTCCCTTTTTAGACCAGTTGATCTGCCGTTTCTTTTCTTTTCTTTTCTACTCTGCTCCCAACCCGGGGTGGACCGCTATTCTGTTCATTGGTTGGGGACATCTCTACGCTGCTGACCCGTCTCCGCTCAGGATGGTTCCTGCTGGCCCCACTATGGACTGGACTTTCGCTGATGTATTGGACTTTCACAATATTATGTCAGACCCACTCCACATCCATTGCTTTCGGTCTCCCCTAGAGGGGGGGGGGGGGGGGGGGGGGGGGGGGTTTACCCACATATGCGGCCCTCTCCAAGGTTTCTCATAGTCATTCACATTGACGTCCCACTGGGGTGAGTTTTCCTTGCCCGTATGTGGGCTCTGTACCGAGGATGTCGTTGTGGCTTGTACAGCCCTTTGAGACACTTGTGATTTAGGGCTATATGAATAAACATTGATTGATTGATTGATATTAAAGTGTGTATTAGTCAGTGATTGTGGTATTTGTGTACAGTTAAAAAAAGTATACTTGTGGTGTATTAAAGTGTGTATTAGTCAGTGATTGTGGTATTTTTTTACAGTTAAAAAAGTATACTTCTAGTGTATTAAAGTGTGTATTAGTCAGTGATTGTGGTATTTGTTTACAGTTAAAAAAGTATACTTCTAGTGTATTAAAGTGTGTATTAGTCAGTGATTGTGGTATTTGTGTACAGTTAAAGTATACTTCTGGTGTATTAAAGTGTGTATTAGTCAGTGATTGTGGTATTTGTGTACAGTTAAAAAAGTATACTTCTAGTGTATTAAAGTGTGTATTAGTCAGTGATTGTGGTATTTGTGTACAGTTAAAGTATACTTCTAGTGTATTAAAGTGTGTATTAGTCAGTGATTGTGGTATTTGTTTACAGTTAAAAAAGTATACTTCTAGTGTATTAAAGTGTGTATTAGTCAGTGATTGTGGTATTTTGCAGGTTTAAACAAGTATAGAGTGTTTAGAAAGGCGTGTCATTAATGTGGGAGTTTTGTGTGTGTGTGTGTGTGTGTGTGTGTGTGTGTGTGTGTGTGTGTGTGTGTGTGTGTGTGTGTGTGTGTGTGTGTGTGTGTGTGTGTGTGTGTGTGTGTGTGTGTGTGTGTGTGTGCATGTGAGTGGCAGGTTCTTTGGCAAGGCGCAGGTATATTTGCGTATCGGGCACGGTGTCCTGCAGTCAAACAAGGAACATTTGCAACCGTCATGGAGGAACACCTGGATGATGCAATCATAAAAATCCCCAAGTTCCTGTTTGCCAATCATGTTTCATCAAAGTGTTATCTTGCCTTGTAAGGAACTTCTTTAGTGGATTCTTCCTCCATGTTGCTCTTTACACACACACACTTGTATCCATTTGTATGATCAAATGCAGATTCTTTTTCTTATGCCTTCTGATCTCTCTCTCTCTCTCTCTCTCTCTCTCTCTCTCTCTCTCTCTCTATGTCCACTACTTGATGTCCATACCCCCCCCCCCCCCCCACCCCACCCCCCCTCCACACTCCTGATTGTAAATAATGTAAATAATTCAATGTGATTATCTTGTGTGATGACTGTATTATGATGATAGTATATATGATAGTATATATCTGTATCATGAATCAATTTAAGTGGACCCCGACTTAAACAAGTTGAAAAACTTATTCGGGTGTTACCATTTAGTGGTCAATTGTACGGAATATGTACTTCACTGTGCAACCTACTAATAAAAATCTCAATCAATCAATCAAAAACACACACACTTGTATCCATTTGTATGATACACACACACTTGTATCCATTTGTATGATACACACACTTGTATCCATTTGTATGATACACACACACTTGTATCCATTTGTATGATACACACACACTTGTATCCATTTGTATGATACACACACACTTGTATTCATTTGTATGATACACACACACTTGTATCCATTTGTATGATACACACACACTTGTATCCATTTGTATGATACACAAACACTTGTATCCATTTGTATGATACACACACACACTTGTATCCATTTGTATGATACACACACACTTGTATCCATTTGTATGATACACACACACTTGTATCCATTTGTATGATACACAAACACTTGTATCCATTTGTATGATACACACACACTTGTATCCATTTGTATGATACACACACACTTGTATCCATTTGTATGATACACAAACACTTGTATCCATTTGTATGATACACACACACTTGTATCCATTTGTATGATACACACACACTTGTATCCATTTGTATGATACACACACACTTGTATCCATTTGTATGATACACACACACTTGTATCCATTTGTATGATACACACACTTGTATCCATTTGTATGATACACACACACTTGTATCCATTTGTATGATACACACACACTTGTATCCATTTGTATGATACACACACTTGTATCCATTTGTATGATACACACACACTTGTATCCATTTGTATGATACACACACACTTGTATCCATTTGTATGATACACAAACACTTGTATCCATTTGTATGATACACACACACTTGTATCCATTTGTATGATACACACACACTTGTATCCATTTGTATGATACACACACACTTGTATCCATTTGTATGATACACACACACTTGTATCCATTTGTATGATACACACACTTGTATCCATTTGTATGATACACACACACTTGTATCCATTTGTATGATACACACACACTTGTATCCATTTGTATGATACACACACACTTGTATCCATTTGTATGATACACACACACTTGTATCCATTTGTATGATACACACACACTTGTATCCATTTGTATGATACACACACACTTGTATCCATTTGTATGATACACACACACTTGTATCCATTTGTATGATACACACACACTTGTATCCATTTGTATGATACACACACACTTGTATCCATTTGTATGATACACACACACTTGTATCCATTTGTATGATACACACACACTTGTATCCATTTGTATGATACACACACACTTGTATCCATTTGTATGATACACACACACTTGTATCCATTTGTATGATATGTACTGTAATATTGTACATGCTCATTGTTATATATTGTATATCCATCCATCCATCCATTTTCTACCGCTTATTCCCTTCGGGGGGCGCTGGAGCCTATCTCAGCTATTATATCCAAATATAATATAATATAATATACAAATATATCAGTATATATTATGTACTTTATATCTTTAGTTCGTCGGTGGGGTCGACGAGGACCACTCTAGTCATCGTAAGGTTCCTGGGACTGGCTCTGTCTGTGCGAGTGCAGATGGCTGATGAGGCCGATCCTGGCACGGAAGGTTCTGGTACAAAAGGGACATGGGACGAGTGGGACGATGGCACAGGCTTTTCGGGCTTGCCTTTACTTTTCTGCGGTGGTGGTCCTGTTTGCTTCACACATCTTGGCGCCTTTGTGGATGGAGGAGCATCAAGTGGCTCGATCCATTGCGGATTGTTCCCATGTTTCTGGCTTGATTGTTCCCATGTGTCTGCGTTGATTGTTCCCATGTGTCTGGGTTGATTGTTCCCACATGTCTGGCTTGATTTTTACCACGTGTCTAGGTTGATTGTTCCCATGTGTTTGGGTTGATTGTTCCCACGTGTCTGGGTTGATTGTTCCCATGTGTCTGGGTTGATTGTTCCCATGTGTCTGGGTTGATTGTTCCCACGTTTCTGCGTTGATTGTTCCCATGTGTCTGGCTTGATTGTTCCCACGTGTCTGGCTTGATTGTTCCCATGTGTCTGGGTTGATTGTTCCCATTTTCTGGCTTGATTGTTCCCATGTGTCTGGGTTGATTGTTCCCACGTGTCTGGGTTGATTGTTCCCACGTGTCTGGTTTGATTGTTCCCACGTGTCTGGCTTGATTGTTCCCATGTGTCTGGGTTGACTGTTCCCACGTGTCTGGCTTGATTGTTCCCATGTGTCTGGGCTGTGTCCGGGTTGATTGTTCCCACGTGTCTGACTTGAATGTTCCCATGTGTCTGGCTTGATTGTTCCCACATGTCTAGGTTGATTGTTCCCATGTGTTTGGGTTGATTGTTCCCACGTGTCTGGGTTGATTGTTCCCATGTGTCTGGGTTGATTGTTCCCATGTGTCTGGGTTGATTGTTCCCACGTGTATGGCTTGATTGTTCCCACCTGTCTGGGTTGATTGTTCCCACGTGTCTGGTTTGATTGTTCCCATGTGTCTGGGTTGATTGTTCCCACGTGTCTGGCTTGAGGGTTCCCATTTGTCTGGCTTGATTGTTCCCACGTGTCTGGCTTGAGGGTTCCCATTTGTCTGGCTTGATTGTTCCCACGTGTCTGGCTTGAGGGTTCCCATGTGTCTGGGTTGATTGTTCCCACGTGTCTGGCTTGAGGGTTCCCATTTGTCTGGCTTGATTGTTCCCACGTGTCTGGCTTGAGGGTTCCCATTTGTCTGGCTTGATTGTTCCCACGTGTCTGGCTTGAGGGTTCCCATTTGTCTGGCTTGATTGTTCCCACGTGTCTGGCTTGAGGGTTCCCATGTGTCTGGCTTGATTGTTCCCACGTGTCTGGCTTGAGGGTTCCCACGTGTCTGGCTTGATTGTTCCCATGTGTCTGGCTTGATTGTTCCCACGTGTCTGGCTTGAGGGTTCCCATTTGTCTGGCTTGATTGTTCCCACGTGTCTGGCTTGAGGGTTCCCATGTGTCTGGGTTGATTGTTCCCACGTGTCTGGCTTGAGGGTTCCCATTTGTCTGGCTTGATTGTTCCCACGTGTCTGGCTTGAGGGTTCCCATGTGTCTGGCTTGATTGTTCCCACGTGTCTGGCTTGAGGGTTCCCATTTGTCTGGCTTGATTGTTCCCACGTGTCTGGCTTGAGGGTTCCCATGTGTCTGGCTTGATTGTTCCCACGTGTCTGGCTTGAGGGTTCCCACGTGTCTGGCTTGATTGTTCCCATGTGTCTGGCTTGATTGTTCCCACGTGTCTGGCTTGAGGGTTCCCATGTGTCTGGCTTGATGGCAAACACTTTCAGTGAGGCTTTGAGTGTATCTTTGAAGCCTTTCTTCTGCCCACCCCAGGACCGCTGGCCATGCTGCAGTCTTTTGGGCAGCCTCTTGTCTTACATACGGGCTACATGACCTGGGACTGCGTCAGGATGGTGAAGACTGCTTTAGCCAGTACTTCCTGCCACTTGATGCCCAGGATCTTCCTGAGGCTTGTTGTGTGGAAGTGATTTAGCTTCCTGGCATGTCTTTGGTACACTGCCCAAGTCTGGCATGCATAGAGCAGCACACTTTCAGTTTGGTCTCAGTGGTGATGCCTCTTCAGTTCCAGACATTCGGATACAGTCTGCCGAAAGTGGAGCTGGCTCTGGCTATGCGGGTCTGCACTTCAACATCCATGGTGACATTCTGAGACAGTGTGCTGCCAAGGTAGTATATATTGTGTACTGTATACACTATATGTCAATGATACATATATGCTATATTTAATAATGCTACTATGGTACACTTTTAGTCTACTTAATACCCACATTACCCTTTCCATCCTTTGTAACTGAGCAATTACCCTTGTGGATCAATAAAGTTTGTATAAGTCTAAGTCTAAGTATGACATCATAGTAACGTGTACTGTATGACATCATAGTAACATACATGTACTGTATGACATCATAGTAACATGTACTGTATGACATCATAGTAACATGCACTGTATGACATCATAGTAACATGTACTGTATGTCATCATAGAGACATACATGTACTGTATGTCATCATAGTAACATGTACTGTATGACATCATAGTAACATGCAGTGTATGACATCATAGTAACATGTACTGTATGACATCATAGTAACATGCACTGTATGACATCATAGTAACATGCACTGTATGACATCATAGTAACATGCACTGTATGACACCATAGCAACATATACTGTATGACATCATAGTAACATACATGTACTGTATGACATCATAGTAACACACACGTACTGTATGACATCATAGTAACATGTATATCATATTAACATGTACTGTATGACATAGTAACATGTACTGTATGACATCATAGTAACATGTATATCAAATTAACATGTACTGTATGACATCATAGTAACATGTACTGTACGACATCATAGTAACATGTACTGTGAGACATCATAGTAACATCTACATCATGGTAACATGTACTGTGCGACATCATAGTAACATGTAGTGTATGACATCATAGTAATATCTACATCATAGTAACATGTACTGTATGACATCATATTAACATGTAGTGTATGACATCATAGTAACATGTACTGTATGACATCATATTAACATGTAGTGTATGACATCATAGTAACATGTAGTGTATGACATCATAGTAACATCTACATCATAGTAACATGTACTGTATGACATCATAGTAACATGTAGTGTATGACATCATAGTAACATGTACATCATAGTAACATGTACTGTATGATATCATATTAACATGTAGTGTATGACATCATAGTAACATGTACTGTGTGACATCATAGTAACATCTACATCATAGTAACATGTACTGTATGACATCATAGTAACATGTACTGTGTGACATCATAGTAACATGTACTGTATGACATCATAGTAACATCTACATCATAGTAACATGTACTGTATGACATCATAGTAACATCTACATCATAGTAACATGTACTGTATGACATCATAGTAACATCTACATCATGGTAACATGTACTGTGCGACATCATAGTAACATGTACTGTATGACATCATAGTAACATCTACATCATAGTAACATGTACTGTATGACATCATAGTAACATGTAGTGTATGACATCATAGTAACATCTAAATCATAGTAACATGTACTGTATGACATCATATTAACATGTAGTGTATGACATCATAGTAACATGTACTGTATGGCATCATATTAACATGTAGTGTATGACATCATATTAACATGTAGTGTATGACATCATAGTAACATCTACATCATAGTAACATGTAGTGTATGACATCATAGTAACATGTACTGTATGACATCATAGTAACATGCACTGTATGACATCATATTAACATGTAGTGTATGACATCATAGTAACATGTACTGTATGACATCATATTAACATGTAGTGTATGACATCATATTAACATGTAGTGTATGACATCATAGTAACATGTACTGTATGACATCATATTAACATGTAGTGTATGACATCATAGTAACATGTACATCATAGTAACATGTACATCATAGTAACATGTAGTGTATGACATCATAGTAGCATGTAGTGTATGACATCATAGTAACATGAAGTACTCACCACAGTGTTCATTCTTTTCCTTCTCAGCAGCTCTTTGACTGGATCTTTGACTCGCACACCCTGGTAAGGTCTTGGCCTGCGTGCTGCTGATGAAGAGAGTGATGAAGAATTAATTCCAACATCACAGATTGGTGAAAGTATGTCATCAAATATTCACATCTTTCATAAATCACTTCAGGAAAATGAAACCTAGGCATTTGGACAAGAGCAGCCTAAGTCAGCTGGGATAGGATTCAGTGTCCCCCTGGGTGACCCCGCCTCCTGAGGAACATGGCTGTTTGGACTCCAAGATATCTCATCATTGATGACATCATCACATCTTTGGACTCCAAGATATCTAATCATTGATGACATCATCACATCTTTGGACTCCAAGATATCTAATCATTGATGACATCATCACATGTTTGGACTCCAAGATATCTAATCATTGATGACATCATCACATGTTTGGACTCCAAGATATCTAATCATTGATGACATCATCACATGTTTGGACTCCAAGATATCTCATCATTGATGACATCATCACATGTTTGGGCTCGAAGATATCTAATCATTGATGACATCATCACATCTTTGGACTCCAAGATATCTAATCATTGATGACATCATCACATCTTTGGACTCCCAGATATCTAATCATTGATGACATCATCACATGTTTGGACTCCAAGATATCTAATCATTGATGACATCATCACATCTTTGGACTCCAAGATATCTAATCATTGATGACATCATCACATGTTTGGACTCCAAGATATCTAATCATTGATGACATCATCACATGTTTGGGCTCGAAGATATCTAATCATTGATGACATCATCACATGTTTGGACTAGAAGATATCTAATCATTGATGACATCATCACATCTTTGGACTAGAAGATATCTAATCATTGATGACATCATCACATGTTTGGACTCGAAGATATCTAATCATTGATGACATCATCACATGTTTGGACTCCAAGATATCTAATCATTGATGACATCATCACATGTTTGGGCTCGAAGATATCTAATCATTGATGACATCATCACATGTTTGGACTAGAAGATATCTAATCATTGATGACATCATCACATCTTTGGACTAGAAGATATCTAATCATTGATGACATCATCACATGTTTGGACTCGAAGATATCTAATCATTGATGACATCATCACATGTTTGGACTAGAAGATATCTAATCATTGATGACATCATCACATGTTTGGACTCGAAGATATCTAATCATTGATGACATCATCACATGTTTGGACTCGAAGATATCTAATCATTGATGACATCATCACATGTTTGGACTCGAAGATATCTAATCATTGATGACATCATCACATGTTTGGACTAGAAGATATCTAATCATTGATGACATCATCACATGTTTGGACTAGAAGATATCTAATCATTGATGACATCATCACATGTTTGGACTCAAAGATATCTAATCATTGATGACATCATCACATGTTTGGATTCGAAGATATCTAAACATTGATGACATCATCACATGTTTGGACTCGAAGATATCTCATCAACATCTTCACCTGTTTGGACTCTAAGATATCTAATCATTGATGACATCATCACATGTTTGGACTCGAATATATCTAATCATTGATGACATCATCACATGTTTGGATTCGAAGATATCTAAACATTGATGACATCATCACATGTTTGGACTCGAAGAAATCTAATCATTGACTAGATATCTCACCCTAAAAGTGATAGCAAAGAAGCAGTTAGTGAAATAAATATTAATAATACAGAAATGACAATGAACATTATTACACTACAAATGGATCAAGACAAATACCAATAGAAATAATACTATTGATAATGAATAATAACAATAATTACTTCTATTATCAACAATACAGTTGTTCAAATACAACAATACATAAATGTCATGATAACTTGAAATACAAAATAAAGCGGATAAATGGAGGGGAAGAAATAAGCCATCTATATTAACCTTGTAGATTGTTATAGTAACAATAGGTTAAGCATTGTCAGTGTGCCACATGTTACCCAGTTTACCCTAGGGCAACAACGTTAATATATGTTTGATGAAACAAGATTATGTGCATGAATGTATGTATGTATATGTACTTGTATATGTACAGTATGTGTATATGTATGTTTGCACAGTGAATGTATATGTACAGTATGTGTATATGTATGTTTGCACAGTGAATGTATATGTTTGTAGAGTGAATGTATATGTACAGTATGTGCATATGTATGTTTGTACATTGAATGTATATGTACATGTACGTGTATATGTATGTTTGTACAGTGAATGCATATGTACAGTATGTGCATATGTATGTTTGTACATTGAATGTATATGTACATGTACATGTATATGTATGTTTGTACAGTGAATGCATATGTACAGTATGTGTATATGTATGTTTGTACAGTGAATGTATATGTACAGTATGTGTATATGTATGTTTGCACAGTGAATGTATATGTACAGTATGTGTATATGTATGTTTGCACAGTGAATGTATATGTTTGTAGAGTGAATGTATATGTACAGTATGTGCATATGTATGTTTGTACATTGAATGTATATGTACTTGTACGTGTATATGTATGTTTGTACAGTGAATGCATATGTACAGTATGTGCATATGTATGTTTGTACATTGAATGTATATGTACATGTATGTGTATATGTATGTTTGTACAGTGAATGTATATGTACATGTACATGTATATGTATGTTTGTACAGTGAATGCATATGTACAGTATGTGTATATGTATGTTTGTACAGTGAATGCATATGTACAGTATGTGCATATGTATGTTTGTACATTGAATGTATATGTACATGTACGTGTATATGTATGTTTGTACAGTGAATGCATATGTACAGTATGTGCATATGTATGTTTGTACATTGAATGTATATGTACATGTACGTGTATATGTATGTTTGTACAGTGAATGTACGTTTGTATATGAACAGTATGTGTATATATATGTTTGTACAGTGAATTTATATGTACAGTATGTGTATATGTATGTTTGTACAGTGAATGTACAGTCGTGCTCATAAGTTTACATACCGTGGGAGAATTCATGATTTCTTGGCCATTCTTCAGAGAATATGAATGATAACAAAAAAACCTTTCTTCCACTCATGCTTAATGGTTGTGAGAAGCTATTTATTGGCAAACAACTGTGTTTACTCTTTTTAAATCAAAATGACAAAAGAAAGTACCCAAATGACCCTGATCAAAAGTTGACATACCCCAGTGACTTTGATGTGATAACATGCACAAAAGTTGACACAAAGAGGTTTGAATGGCTAATCAAGGTTCCAATCCTCAGCTGTGACATGTTTGTTTGTAATGAATGTGTGCGTATAAAAGCTCAGTGACTTTCTGACACACCATTGCATCTTTCATCCAGAGCTTCACACATGCTTCTGCATTCTGAGTCATGGGCAAGGCAAAACAATTGTCAAAGGATCTGCGAGAAAAGGTCATTGAACTGCATAAAACAGGAAAGGGGTATAAAAAGTTATCCAAGGAATTGAGGATGCCAATCAGCAGTGTTCAAACAGGAAAGGGGTATAAAAAGGTAATCCAAGGAATTGAGAATGCCAATCAGCAGTTTTCAAACGCTGATTAAGAAGTGGAAAATGAGGGATTCAGGTAGACCAGCAAAGATTTCAGCCACAACTGCCAGGAAAATTGTTGGAGATGCAAAGAAAAATCCACAAATAACTTCAGCTGAAATACAGGACTCTCTGAAAAATGGTGGTGTGGCTGTTTCAAGATGCACAATAAGAAGGCACTTGAAGAAAAATGGGCTGCATGGTCGAGTCGCCAGAAGAAAGGCCTTTCTGCGCAAATGTCACAAAGTATCCCGCTTACATTACGCCAAACAGCACAGACAAGCCTCAAAACTTCTGGAACAAAGTCATTTGGAGTGATGAGACCAAAATTGAACTTTTTGGCCACTCGACCATGCAGCCCATTTTTCTTCAAGTGCCTCCTTATTGTGCATCTTGAAACAGCCACACCACAATTTTTCAGAGAGTCCTGTATTTCAGCTGAGGTTATTTGTGGAGTTTTCTTTGCATCTCCAACAATTTTCCTGGCAGTTGTGGCTGAAATCTTTGCTGGTCTACCTGAATCCCTCATTTTCCACTTCTTAATGGCCCCACGAGCCCAAACCCCACCCCTCGGAGAGCACGGCGGGGCCCACCCCAGGCCACCCCACCCAAGTCGGTCGCCGCAGTACCGTCCAGCACGGGGGCACGGGAACCACCCACCCGACCTGCAGGGACCCCAACGATGGAGATGGAACAACCAGCAACCGCCCTGTCGAATCCTCCCCTGAGGAAGGGGAAAAATAACAAATAAAAATGATTATAATAAAATATTAAAAAAATAAATAATAATAATAATAATTATAATAGCGATAATGAAAAAATACAAATAATAATAATAATAATAAAAAGACACACTGACACACAAGGTCACGACCCCAGCATCTGGCCGACTTGCAGCACCGCGCAAATATATTTAATAATTGATTATATAATCAAATATTTGGACTTAACAAATATATCTAATCATTGATTACGTGATCAAATATTTGGACTTGACAAATATATTCAATCATTGATTACATAATCAAATATTTGGACTTGACAAATATATCTAATCATTGATTACTGATCAAATATTTGGACTTGACAAATATATCTAATCATTGATTACTGATCAAATATATCTAATTACCCACGCAAGGCAACATCCCTGGCCAGACCCTCAGGGTGTGTTCATCAGAGCTGGCTGACGTACTTGCTGACATATACAACTTGTCACTAGCACAAGCTGTTGTGCCTACCTGCTTCAAGACCACCACCATCGGGACCCTGCCAAAGAACAACACTGTGACATGTCTGAATGACTATCGCCCTGTTGCACTCACCCCAATAGTGATGAAGTGCTTCGAGAGGATAGTCATGTCACACATCAAAAAGACCATCCCAGACACACTGGACCCTCTACAGTTTGCCTACCGGCAGAACCGGTCCACTGAGGATGCAGTCAACACCGTCATCTACACCACCCTCACCCACTTAGAGGGCAAGGACACCTATGCCAGGCATCGACTACAGCTCTGCTTTTAACACGGTCATCCCACAAAAACTCATTGCTGAACTCCTCACTGTTGGTCTGACACCAACTCTCTGTGACTGGGTCCTGAACTTTCTCACCAACCGGCCCCAGTCAGTCAGAGTCGGCAACCAGACATCAGGCACAAAGGTTCTAAGCACAGGGACCCCCCAAGGCTGCGTGCTGAGCCCCCTATTGTACACCCTCTTCACACACGACTGTGTGGCCTTCCAGAACAACACCAGTATCATCAAGTTTGCAGATGATACTACGGTCGTCGGACTGATCACCGGGGGAGCTGAGGCAGCGTACAGAAGGGAGGTAGCGGAACTGGTGGCCTGGGGTCAGGATAATAATCTCTCCTTGAACACAGACAAGACCAAGGAGATGATTATTGACCCACGGAGAAGGAGTACACACTACACACCTCTGTACATAGGGGGGGACAAAGGTGGACAGGGTGAAAACCTTTAAATTCCTTGGGATCCACATCAGCGAGGACCTCACCTGGGATCACAACACCCAACAAACAATAAAGAAAGTCCAGCAGCGACTGTACTTCCTAAGAAGGCTAAGAAAATGATACATATCAGGAGCAGCCTTCCCCTCACTACAGAACATGTACTCTACCAGGGCCACCAGGAGAGCACACAACATCATAAAGGACAGTACACAGTCTCTTCCCCTCACTACAGGACATGTAGTCTACCAGGGCCACCAGGAGAGCACACAACATCATAAAGGACAGTACAGCGTCTCTTCCCCTCACTACAGGACATGTACTCTACCAGGGCCACCAGGAGAGCACACAACATCATAAAGGACAGTACACAGTCTCTTCCCCTCACTACAGGACATGTACTCTACCAGGGCCACCAGGAGAGCACACAACATCATAAAGGACAGTACACAGTCTCTTCCCCTCACTACAGGACATGTAGTCTACCAGGGCCACCAGGAGAGCACACACCATCATAAAGGACAGTACACAGTCTCTTCTCCTCACTACAGGACATGTAGTCTACCAGGGCCACCAGGAGAGCACACAACATCATAAAGGACAGTACACAGTCTCTTCCCCTCACTACAGGACATGTAGTCTACCAGGGCCACCAGGAGAGCACACACCATCATAAAGGACAGTACACAGTCTCTTCCCCTCACTACAGGACATGTACTCTACCAGGGCCACCAGGAGAGCACACAACATCATAAAGGACAGTACACAGTCTCTTCCCCTCACTACAGGACATGTAGTCTACCAGGGCCACCAGGAGAGCACACAACATCATAAAGGACAGTACACACCCCCTTCAGCCTCCTACCATCAGGCAGACCATACAGGAGCCTGAAATCCAGGACTACGAGACTGACAAACAGTTTCTAGCCACAGGCCATCAGGCTTGTGAATGCTAACTTGTGAATGCTAGCTACCCCCGTTTTACTTTTATCTTTTTGAACAAAAGACATTACCATGACCACCCCCGAACTGTGAAGCATCACTGTAGACACTTTTCACCTTTGATCACTAAAGACACTTGAACTGCTGTCACCTCCATATTTATACTGTTGACTGTCAATCATGTTGTGTCACTTACTGTCACCTCCATATTTATACTGTTGACTGTCAGTCATGTTGTGTCACTTACTGTCACCTCCATATTTATACTGTTGACTGTCAATCATGTTGTGTCACTTACTGTCACCTCCATATTTATACTGTTGACTGTCAATCATGTTGTGTCACTTACTGTCACCTCCATATTTATACTGTTGACTGTCAATCATGTTGTGTCACTTACTGTCACCTCCATATTTATACTGTTGACTGTCAATCATGTTGTGTCACTTACTGTCACCTCCATATTTATACTGTTGACTGTCAATCATGTTGTGTCACTTACTGTCACCTCCATATTTACACTGTTGACTGTCAATCATGTTGTGTCACTTACTGTCACCTCCATATTTATACTGTTGACTGTCAATCATGTTATGTTACTCACTGTCACCTCCATATTTATACTGTTGACTGTCAATCATGTTGTGGCACTTACTGTCACCTCCATATTTATACTGTTGACTGTCAATCATGTTGTGTCACTTACTGTCACCTCCATATTTATACTGTTGACTGTCAATCATGTTGTGTCACTTACTGTCACCTCCATATTTATACTGTTGACTGTCAATCCTGTTATGTTACTCACTGTCACCTCCATATTTATACTGTTGACTGTCAATCATGTTGTGTCACTTACTGTCACCTCCATATTTATACTGTTGACTGTCAATCCTGTTATGTTACTCACTGTCACCTCCATATTTATACTGTTGACTGTCAATCATGTTGTGTCACTTACTGTCACCTCCATATTTATACTGTTGACTGTCAATCATGTTGTGTCACTTACTGTCACCTCCATATTTATACTGTTGACTGTCAATCATGTTGTGTCACTTACTGTCACCTCCATATTTATACTGTTGACTGTCAATCATGTTGTGTCACTTACTGTCACCTCCATATTTATACTGTTGACTGTCACTCAGAATGTGCAATAATGTAATGTTACTTACTGTCACCTTGTATATACAGTTGTGTTTTTATTTGAGCTAAGTAGCGTGTGACTCGTTGAAGGCGGGACTAGCAAAGTAAGA
Source organism: Entelurus aequoreus (assembly GCF_033978785.1). NCBI lineage: Eukaryota > Metazoa > Chordata > Actinopteri > Syngnathiformes > Syngnathidae > Entelurus > Entelurus aequoreus. Next base: position 7,291,831 of record NC_084743.1, read on the forward strand.
TTTTCATTGTACGGCAAACTGTCTGTTTTACTGTGCAGATGACAATAAACTATCTTCAATCTTCAATCTTCAATCTTCAATCTTCAATCTTCAATTGATTACATGATCAAATGTTTTGACTTGACAAATATATCTAATCATTGATTACTGATCAACTATATCTAATCATTGATTACTGATCAAATATATCTAATCATTGATTACTGATCAAATATATCTAATCATTGATTACTGATCAAATATATCTAATCATTGATTACTGATCAAATGTTTTGACTTGACAAATATAACTAATAATTGACACACTAATAGTACACCCTATGTTATACTTTGTACACACTAATAGTACACACTATTTTCATACTTTGTACACACTAATAGTACACACTATGTTATACTTTGTACACAATAATAGTACACACTATGTTATACTTTGTACACACTAATAGTACACACTATGTTATACTTTGTACACAATAATAGTACACACTATGTTATACTTTGTACACAATAATAGTACACACTATGTTATACTTTGTACACAATAATAGTACACACTATGTTATACTTTGTACACACTAATAATACACACTATGTTATACTTTGCACACAGTGTTTACTGCCAAGTATTTGGATGCGAGTAAATCCAAATACAGTATGTAAATATGTGTATACCCCACAGGCCTGGCCCTAACCAATCTGGCGCCCTAGGCAAGATTTTAGGTGGCGCCCCCCCCCCACATCGGCAGTGAAGTGTATATACCCACAAGAAACCGAATAGCTTTGTCTTTGACCTTTTTTTTTACTTAAAGAAAGCAAATTAACATATTATATGAGAATGTTATGTTATGATTATCTTTAACCGAATCACAGCAGTGCTCAAATTAAAAAACAGCATTCCCTCTCATGTGATATTGCTTAATTAACATTAATGATGTGCACTTTAACAACTAGGCTTACAACTATACCTAATATATAAAGGGGTGGAAAAGTGACTATTACCTGCAGAGCAAACATTAGCTAACCAGAAGGCAATAACAATGTCAACATAAAACACCTGCTTAAAAGATCTAATACAAATGTCCCTGAGGAATGTAAGGTGGGAGTACTGTAATTACCTAACGTTACATTATTATTTTCCAGAACAATTAGCCCCCTCCACAATATTAACCCGACGTTAAAACAGAACTAGCTATTTATTGATTAGCAATTGCTGAATCATATAACATTAGCTTAATGCTAAAAAGCCAGGTTACTATCACAGACAAATAATTTCATGTAGGCTAACGTTACCTACCTGCTACCTCTGTCTTTTTCTCGTTTCTCCTCTTCTTTTCTCTTTTTTCTTCCCTTGGCACCTGACAGTTTTGGCCGTTTTGACATCTTGTGTTGATTTTTTTGATGTGGTGACGTCCAAAAAGAGTCATGATACGGGAAGGGAGGGGGCGCACCGTGCGGGGGGGGGGGGGGGGGCAATGCTGTGGCAAATAATATTTCTATTAAATAGGCTTTACTTTGCATTTTAATTAACGTGGGATTATTTTTTGTATTTAGAAATAATAGTACCAACTTTTTTTTTCTTTTTTTTTTTTCTCCAACATTTGTGGCACTGGCGTGGCGCCCCCTGATGGACGGCGCCCTTAGCATTTGCCTATATGGCCTATGCCACGGGCCGGCCCTGATACCCCATCTTCCTTGTCCGGGGTGTACCCCACCTTCCTTGTCCAGGGTGTACACTGCCTTCCTTGTCCAGGGTGTACCCTGCCTTCATTGTCCAGGGTGTACCCCGCCTTCCTTGTCCAGGGTGTACACTGCCTTCCTTGTCCAGGGTGTACACTGCCTTCCTTGTCCAGGGTGTACCCTGCCTTCATTGTCCAGGGTGTACCCTGCCTTCATTGTCCAGGGTGTACCCCGCCTTCCTTGTCCAGGGTGTACACTGCCTTCCTTGTCCAGGGTGTACACTGCCTTCCTTGTCCAGGGTGTACCCTGCCTTCATTGTCCAGGGTGTACACTGCCTTCCTTGTCCAGGGTGTACCCTGCCTTCATTGTCCAGGGTGTACCCTGCCTTCATTGTCCAGGGTGTACAATGCCTTCCTTGTCCAGGGTGTACCCTGCCTTCATTGTCCAGGGTGTACCCTGCCTTCATTGTCCAGGGTGTACCCCGCCTTCCTTGTCCAGGGTGTACACTGCCTTCCTTGTCCAGGGTGTACCCTGCCTTCCTTGTCCAGGGTGTACCCTGCCTTCATTGTCCAGGGTGTACACTGCCTTCCTTGTCCAGGGTGTACACTGCCTTCCTTGTCCAGGGTGTACCCCGCCTTCTGCCCGAATACAGCTGAGATAGGCTCCAGCACCCCCTCAACCCCAAAAGGGACAAGCAGTAGAAAGTGGATAATGGATCAAGCAAGAATGGTAAAGAATTCCACTTCAAAAATGTCTCCTCACTTCCCAAACCTTTAGTGAGTGTTGTTAAAAGGAAAGGCCATGTAACACAGTGGTGAACATGCCCTTTTTTGCAACGTGTTGCTGCCATTCCATTCTAACTTGATGATTGTTTAGTTGGTCAGTGTGAACATGAAAGATTGTTTAGTTTGTCAGTGTGAACATGAAAGATTGTTTAGTTGGTCAGTGTGAACATGAAAGATTGTTTAGTTGGTCAGTGTGAACATGAAAGATTGTTTAGTTTGTCAGTGTGAACATGAAAGATTGTTTAGTTGGTCAGTGTGAACATGAAAGATTGTTTAGTTGGTCAGTGTGAACATGAAAGATTGTTTAGTTGGTCAGTGTGAACATGAAAGATTGTTTAGTTGGTCAGTGTGAACATGAAAGATTGTTTAGTTGGTCAGTGTGAACATGAAAGATTGTTTAGTTGGTCCGTGTGAACATGAAAGATTGTTTAGTTGGTCAGTGTGAACATGAAAGATTGTTTAGTTTGTCAGTGTGAACATGAAAGATTGTTTAGTTGGTCAGTGTGAACATGAAAGATTGTTTAGTTGGTCCGTGTGAACATGAAAGATTGTTTAGTTGGTCAGTGTGAACATGAAAGATTGTTTAGTTGGTCAGTGTGAACATGAAAGATTGTTTAGTTGGTCCGTGTGAACATGAAAGATTGTTTAGTTGGTCAGTGTGAACATGAAAGATTGTTTAGTTTGTCAGTGTGAACATGAAAGATTGTTTAGTTGGTCAGTGTGAACATGAAAGATTGTTTAGTTGGTCAGTGTGAACATGAAAGATTGTTTAGTTGGTCAGTGTGAACATGAAAGATTGTTTAGTTGGTCAGTGTGAACATGAACGATTGTTTAGTTGGTCAGTGTGAACATGAAAGATTGTTTAGTTGGTCAGTGTGAACATGAAAGATTGTTTAGTTGGTCAGTGTGAACATGAAAGATTGTTTAGTTGGTCAGTGTGAACATGAAAGATTGTTTAGTTGGTCAGTGTGAACATGAAAGATTGTTTAGTTGGTCAGTGTGAACATGAAAGATTGTTTAGTTGGTCAGTGTGAACATGAAAGATCTTGTCTTTGCAGTACATTTACATTCAATAGAAGTTGAAAAGGATTTGTTGTATTCTCTTTTTATTTAACATTTACACAACTTCACTGTACTTTGTACTTTGTACATGGACTTGAAGTCAAAGTTGTGTACTTACATTTGTACTAGTACAAGTAGTTGAAGTAAAAGTTGTGTACTTACATTTGTACTAGTACAAGTACTTGAAGTAAAAGTTGTGTACTTACATTTGTACAAGTACAAGTACTTGAAGTAAAAGTTGTGTACTTACATTTGTACAAGTACAAGTACTTGAAGTACAAGTTGTGTACTTACATTTGTACAAATACTTGAAGTACAAGTTGTGTACTTACATTTGTACAGGTATTTGTTGTGTACTTACGTTTGTACAAATACAAATACTTGAAGTAAAAGTTGTGTACTTACGTTTGTCCAAATACAAATACTTGAAGTAAAAGTTGTGTACTTACGTTTGTCCAAATACAAATACTTGAAGTAAAAGTTGTGTACTTACGTTTGTACGGGTACATCCTGCTGCTGCTGAGTATGTGGTGTATACATTTGAAGTAAAAGTTGTGTACTTACATTTGTACAAGTATATCCTGCTGCTGCTCAGTATGTGGTGTATATATTTGAAGTAAAAGTTGTGTACTTACGTGAGTAGGAGTACATGCTGCTGAGTATGTGGTGTATATATTTGAAGTAAAAGTTGTGTACTTACGTGAGTAGGAGTACATGCTGCTGAGTATGTGGTGTATATATTTGAAGTAAAAGTTGTGTACTTACGTGAGTAGGAGTACATGCTGCTGAGTATGTGGTGTATATATTTGAAGTAAAAGTTGTGTACTTACGTGAGTAGGAGTACATGCTGCTGAGTATGTGGTGTATATATTTGAAGTAAAAGTTGTGTACTTACGTGAGTAGGAGTACATGCTGCTGAGTATGTGGTGTATATATTTGAAGTAAAAGTTGTGTACTTACGTGAGTAGGAGTACATGCTGCTGAGTATGTGGTGTATATATTTGAAGTAAAAGTTGTGTACTTACGTGAGTAGGAGTACATGCTGCTGAGTATGTGGTGTATATATTTGGAAAATGAGAAAAGTGCGTTTAAGAAAGCTGAAAGTACTAAAAGTCCCAAAGGAATACTGCAGTTGTGTAGCAAGTCATGCATGTACTTTCAGTACTGCTTGCAGTTTTCACACCATTTATTGTCCCGTATACTTCATGTACTATTAAATACTACAATACTTGTATTCAAGCAGGAAATACTAACTTTCCTCATTTTAATTGTATTTCCCTTCAGGGTCAAGGGGTGAAGGGTCAGGGGTCAGCAGTCTAAGTGCTCATGTTCAGACCTGGTCCTGGTCCTGGTCCTGGTCCTGGTCCTGGTCCTGGTCCTGGTCCTCAGGGCTCACATTCAGACTTTCCTCTTCTTCTCAGGCCAGCTGGGGGACACCATCCTCTGGTCCTGGTCCAGGTCCTGGACTCCCACGTAGACCCCCACCTTGTAGGACCATGGAAATACTAGTATGTAACAGTACAAATACATGAAATATACACATGATATCAAGTGTGTAACAGTACAAATACATGAAATATACACATGACATCAAGTGTGTAACAGTACAAATACATGAAATATACACATGATATCAAGTGTGTAACAGTACAAGTACATGAAATATACACATGACATCAAGTGTGTAACAGTACAAGTACATGAAATGTACACATGACATCAAGTGTGTAACAGTACAAGTACATGAAATATACACATGACATCAAGTGTGTAACAGTACAAATACATGAAATATACACATGATATCAAGTGTGTAACAGTACAAGTACATGAAATATACACATGATATCAAGTGTGTAACAGTACAAGTACATGAAATATACAAATGACATCAAGTGTGTAACAGTACAAGTACATGAAATATACACATGACATCAAGTGTGTAACAGTACAAATACATGAAATATACACATGATATCAAGTGTGTAACAGTACAAATACATGAAATATACACATGACATCAAGTGTGTAACAGTACAAATACATGAAATATACACATGATATCAAGTGTGTAACAGTACAAGTACATGAAATATACACATGACATCAAGTGTGTAACAGTACAAGTACATGAAATGTACACATGACATCAAGTGTGTAACAGTACAAGTACATGAAATATACACATGACATCAAGTGTGTAACAGTACAAATACATGAAATATACACATGATATCAAGTGTGTAACAGTACAAGTACATGAAATATACACATGACATCAAGTGTGTAACAGTACAAGTACATGAAATGTACACATGACATCAAGTGTGTAACAGTACAAGTACATGAAATATACACATGACATCAAGTGTGTAACAGTACAAGTACATGAAATATACACATGACATCAAGTGTGTAACAGTACAAGTACATGAAATATACACATGATATCAAGTGTGTAACAGTACAAGTACATGAAATATACAAATGACATCAAGTGTGTAACAGTACAAGTACATGAAATATACACATGACATCAAGTGTGTAACAGTACAAGTACATGAAATGTACACATGACATCAAGTGTGTAACAGTACAAGTACATGAAATGTACACATGACATCAAGTGTGTAACAGTACAAGTACATGAAATATACACATGACATCAAGTGTGTAACAGTACAAGTACATGAAATATACACATGACATCAAGTGTGTAACAGTACAAGTACATGAAATATACACATGACATCAAGTGTGTAACAGTACAAGTACATGAAATATACACATGACATCAAGTGTGTAACAGTACAAGTACATGAAATATACACATGACATCAAGTGTGTAACAGTACAAGTACATGAAATATACACATGATATCAAGTGTGTAACAGTACAAGTACATGAAATATACAAATGACATCAAGTGTGTAACAGTACAAGTACATGAAATATACACATGACATCAAGTGTGTAACAGTACAAGTACATGAAATGTACACATGACATCAAGTGTGTAACAGTACAAGTACATGAAATGTACACATGACATCAAGTGTGTAACAGTACAAGTACATGAAATATACACATGACATCAAGTGTGTAACAGTACAAGTACATGAAATATACACATGACATCAAGTGTGTAACAGTACAAGTACATGAAATATACACATGACATCAAGTGTGTAACAGTACAAGTACATGAAATATACACATGACATCAAGTGTGTAACAGTACAAGTACATGAAATATACACATGACATCAAGTGTGTAACAGTACAAGTACATGAAATATACACATGACATCAAGTGTGTAACAGTACAAGTACATGAAATATACACATGACATCAAGTGTGTAACAGTACAAGTACATGAAATATACACATGACATCAAGTGTGTAACAGTACAAGTACATGAAATATACACATGACATCAAGTATGTAACAGTACAAATACATGAAATGTACACATGACATCAAGTATGTAACAGTACAAGTACATGAAATATACACATGACATCAAGTGTGTAACAGTACAAGTACATGAAATATACACATGACATCAAGTGTGTAACAGTACAAGTACATGAAATATACACATGACATCAAGTGTGTAACAGTACAAGTACATGAAATATACACATGACATCAAGTGTGTAACAGTACAAGTACATGAAATATACACATGACATCAAGTGTGTAACAGTACAAGTACATGAAATATACACATGACATCAAGTGTGTAACAGTACAAGTACAGGAAATATACACATGACATCAAGTGTGTAACAGTACAAATACATGAAATATACACATGATATCGAGTGTGTAACAGTACAAGTACATGAAATATACACATTATATCAAGTGTGTAACAGTACAAGTACATGAAATGTACACATGACATCAAGTGTGTAACAGTACAAGTACATGAAATGTACACATGACATCAAGTGTGTAACAGTACAAGTACATGAAATATACACATGACATCAAGTGTGTAACAGTACAAGTACATGAAATATACACATTATATCAAGTGTGTAACAATACAAGTACATGAAATATACACATTATATCAAGTGTGTAACAGTACAAGTACATGAAATGTACACATGACATCAAGTGTGTAACAGTACAAGTACATGAAATGTACACATGACATCAAGTGTGTAACAGTACAAGTACATGAAATATACACATGACATCAAGTGTGTAACAGTACAAGTACATGAAATATACACATGACATCAAGTGTGTAACAGTACAAGTACATGAAGTATACACATGACATCAAGTGTGTAACAGTACAAGTACATGAAATATACACATGACATCAAGTGTGTAACAGTACAAGTACATGAAATATACACATGACATCAAGTATGTAACAGTACAAATACATGAAATGTACACATGACATCAAGTATGTAACAGTACAAGTACATGAAATATACACATGACATCAAGTGTGTAACAGTACAAGTACATGAAATATACACATGACATCAAGTGTGTAACAGTACAAGTACATGAAATGTACACATGACATCAAGTATGTAACAGTACAAGTACATGAAATGTACACATGACATCAAGTATGTAACAGTACAAGTACATGAAATATACACATGACATCAAGTATGTAACAGTACAAATACATGAAATATACACATGACATCAAGTGTGTAACAGTACAAGTACATGAAATATACACATGACATCAAGTGTGTAACAGTACAAGTACATGAAATATACACATGACATCAAGTGTGTAACAGTACAAGTACATGAAATATACACATGACATCAAGTGTGTAACAGTACAAGTACATGAAATATACACATGACATCAAGTGTGTAACAGTACAAGTACATGAAATGTACACATGACATCAAGTGTGTAACAGTACAAGTACATGAAATATACACATGACATCAAGTATGTAACAGTACAAGTACATGAAATATACACATGACATCAAGTGTGTAACAGTACAAGTACATGAAATGTACACATGACATCAAGTATGTAACAGTACAAGTACATGAAATGTACACATGACATCAAGTATGTAACAGTACAAGTACATGAAATATACACATGACATCAAGTATGTAACAGTACAAGTACATGAAATATACACATGACATCAAGTATGTAACAGTACAAGTACATGAAATATACACATGACATCAAGTGTGTAACAGTACAAGTACATGAAATATACACATGACATCAAGTGTGTAACAGTACAAGTACATTAAATATACACATGACATCAAGTGTGTAACAGTACAAGTACATGAAATGTACACATGACATCAAGTATGTTACAGTACAAGTACATGAAATGTACACATGACATCAAGTATGTAACAGTACAAGTACATGAAATGTACACATGACATCAAGTGTGTAACAGTACAAGTACATGAAATATACACATGACATCAAGTGTGTAACAGTACAAGTACATGAAATATACACATGACATCAAGTGTGTAACAGTACAAGTACATGAAATATACACATGACATCAAGTATGTAACAGTACAAGTACATGAAATATACACATGACATCAAGTGTGTAACAGTACAAGTACATGAAATGTACACATGACATCAAGTATGTAACAGTACAAGTACATGAAATGTACACATGACATCAAGTATGTAACAGTACAAGTACATGAAATATACACATGACATCAAGTATGTAACAGTACAAGTACATGAAATATACACATGACATCAAGTATGTAACAGTACAAGTACATGAAATATACACATGACATCAAGTATGTAACAGTACAAGTACATGAAATATACACATGACATCAAGTGTGTAACAGTACAAGTACATGAAATATACACATGACATCAAGTGTGTAACAGTACAAGTACATTAAATATACACATGACATCAAGTGTGTAACAGTACAAGTACATGAAATGTACACATGACATCAAGTATGTTACAGTACAAGTACATGAAATGTACACATGACATCAAGTATGTAACAGTACAAGTACATGAAATGTACACATGACATCAAGTGTGTAACAGTACAAGTACATGAAATATACACATGACATCAAGTGTGTAACAGTACAAGTACATGAAATGTACACATGACATCAAGTGTGTAACAGTACAAGTACATGAAATATACACATGACATCAAGTGTGTAACAGTACAAGTACATGAAATATACACATGACATCAAGTGTGTAACAGTACAAGTACATGAAATGTACACATGACATCAAGCATGTAACAGTACAAGTACATGAAATGTACACATGACATCAAGTGTGTAACAGTACAAGTACATGAAATGTACACATGACATCAAGTGTGTAACAGTACAAGTACATGAAATATACACATGACATCAAGTGTGTAACAGTACAAGTACATGAAATATACACATGACATCAAGTGTGTAACAGTACAAGTACATGAAATATACACATGACATCAAGTGTGTAACAGTACAAGTACATGAAATGTACACATGACATCAAGTATGTAACAGTACAAGTACATGAAATGTACACATGACATCAAGTGTGTAACAGTACAAGTACATGAAATATACACATGACATCAAGTATGTAACAGTACAAATACATGAAATATACACATGACATCAAGTGTGTAACAGTACAAGTACATGAAATGTACACATGACATCAAGTGTGTAACAGTACAAGTACATGAAATATACACATGACATCAAGTATGTAACAGTACAAGTACATGAAATATACACATGACATCAAGTGTGTAACAGTACAAGTACATGAAATATACACATGACATCAAGTGTGTAACAGTACAAGTACATGAAATATACACATGACATCAAGTGTGTAACAGTACAAGTACATGAAGTATACACATGACATCAAGTGTGTAACAGTACAAGTACATGAAATATACACATGACATCAAGTGTGTAACAGTACAAGTACATGAAATATACACATGACATCAAGTATGTAACAGTACAAGTACATGAAATATACACATGACATTAAGTATGTAACAGTACAAGTACATGAAATATACACATGACATTAAGTGTGTAACAGTACAAGTACATGAAATATACACATGACATCAAGTGTGTAACAGTACAAGTACATGAAATGTACACATGACATCAAGTGTGTAACAGTACAAGTACATGAAATATACACATGACATCAAGTGTGTAACAGTACAAGTACATGAAATATACACATGACATCAAGTGTGTAACAGTACAAGTACATGAAGTATACACATGACATCAAGTGTGTAACAGTACAAGTACATGAAATATACACATGACATCAAGTGTGTAACAGTACAAGTACATGAAATATACACATGACATCAAGTATGTAACAGTACAAATACATGAAATGTACACATGACATCAAGTATGTAACAGTACAAGTACATGAAATATACACATGACATCAAGTGTGTAACAGTACAAGTACATGAAATATACACATGACATCAAGTGTGTAACAGTACAAGTACATGAAATGTACACATGACATCAAGTATGTAACAGTACAAGTACATGAAATGTACACATGACATCAAGTATGTAACAGTACAAGTACATGAAATATACACATGACATCAAGTATGTAACAGTACAAATACATGAAATATACACATGACATCAAGTGTGTAACAGTACAAGTACATGAAATATACACATGACATCAAGTGTGTAACAGTACAAGTACATGAAATATACACATGACATCAAGTGTGTAACAGTACAAGTACATGAAATATACACATGACATCAAGTGTGTAACAGTACAAGTACATGAAATATACACATGACATCAAGTGTGTAACAGTACAAGTACATGAAATGTACACATGACATCAAGTGTGTAACAGTACAAGTACATGAAATATACACATGACATCAAGTATGTAACAGTACAAGTACATGAAATATACACATGACATCAAGTGTGTAACAGTACAAGTACATGAAATGTACACATGACATCAAGTATGTAACAGTACAAGTACATGAAATGTACACATGACATCAAGTATGTAACAGTACAAGTACATGAAATATACACATGACATCAAGTATGTAACAGTACAAGTACATGAAATATACACATGACATCAAGTATGTAACAGTACAAGTACATGAAATATACACATGACATCAAGTGTGTAACAGTACAAGTACATGAAATATACACATGACATCAAGTGTGTAACAGTACAAGTACATTAAATATACACATGACATCAAGTGTGTAACAGTACAAGTACATGAAATGTACACATGACATCAAGTATGTTACAGTACAAGTACATGAAATGTACACATGACATCAAGTATGTAACAGTACAAGTACATGAAATGTACACATGACATCAAGTGTGTAACAGTACAAGTACATGAAATATACACATGACATCAAGTTTGTAACAGTACAAGTACATGAAATATACACATGACATCAAGTGTGTAACAGTACAAGTACATGAAATATACACATGACATCAAGTATGTAACAGTACAAGTACATGAAATGTACACATGACATCAAGTGTGTAACAGTACAAGTACATGAAATGTACACATGACATCAAGTATGTAACAGTACAAGTACATGAAATGTACACATGACATCAAGTATGTAACAGTACAAGTACATGAAATATACACATGACATCAAGTATGTAACAGTACAAGTACATGAAATATACACATGACATCAAGTATGTAACAGTACAAGTACATGAAATATACACATGACATCAAGTGTGTAACAGTACAAGTACATGAAATATACACATGACATCAAGTGTGTAACAGTACAAGTACATTAAATATACACATGACATCAAGTGTGTAACAGTACAAGTACATGAAATGTACACATGACATCAAGTATGTTACAGTACAAGTACATGAAATGTACACATGACATCAAGTATGTAACAGTACAAGTACATGAAATGTACACATGACATCAAGTGTGTAACAGTACAAGTACATGAAATATACACATGACATCAAGTGTGTAACAGTACAAGTACATGAAATGTACACATGACATCAAGTGTGTAACAGTACAAGTACATGAAATATACACATGACATCAAGTGTGTAACAGTACAAGTACATGAAATATACACATGACATCAAGTGTGTAACAGTACAAGTACATGAAATGTACACATGACATCAAGTATGTAACAG
>NC_084743.1:7314616-7334616 GCF_033978785.1 Entelurus aequoreus
ATGGCAGTGTCCAGAGGGGTTTTAGTGAAGGGCCCCGCAAAGTCCACGTTGTGGTGGCAGTGTCCAGAGGGGTTTTAGTGAAGGGCCCCGCAAAGTCCACGTTGTGGTGGCAGTGTCCAGAGGGGTTTTAGTGAAGGGCCCCGCAAAGTCCACGTTGTGGTGGCAGTGTCCAGAGGGGTTTTAGTGAAGGGCCCCGCAAAGTCCACATTGTGGTGGCAGTGTCCAGAGGGGTTTAATGAAGGGCCCCGCAAAGTCCACGTTGTGGTGGCAGTGTCCAGAGGGGTTTTAGTGAAGGGCCCCGCAAAGTCCACGTTGTGGTGGCAGTGTCCAGAGGAGTTTTAGTGAAGGGCCCCGCAAAGTCCACGTTGTGATGGCAGTGTCCAGAGGGGTTTTAGTGAAGGGCCCCGCAAAGTCCACGTTGTGGTGGCAGTGTCCAGAGGGGTTTTAGTGAAGGGCCCCGCAAAGTCCACGTTGTGGTGGCAGTGTCCAGAGGGGTTTTAGTGAAGGGCCCCGCAAAGTCCACGTTGTGGTGGCAGTGTCCAGAGGGGTTTTAGTGAAGGGCCCCGCAAAGTCCACGTTGTGGTGGCAGTGTCCAGAGGGGTTTTAGTGAAGGGCCCCGCAAAGTCCACGTTGTGGTGGCAGTGTCCAGAGGGGTTTTAGTGAAGGGGCGGGGGAAAGGTGATTGTTCAGGAGGACCGTAATGAACACGTTGCATTTTGGTGGAAAAGAAGGAAAACAGAGGGTGGCTGCTAAGGAGCCTCCTACCCGCCCGGGGCTCGGTTGGGTGGATTCAGTTCAGTTGGTCGGTTCGGTTCCAGGCATAAAACTTGAGACTCTAGTTCGGGTTCTAAGCTCGCCATCCAACCTGGCCAATTCCGCAGATAATCACACTCAAACACTCCCGCGGGACGACCCACGGCTCCGGTAGTCGGCTCCTGCAGCGACCTCACACAGCGTGTCCCTCTCGGTAGCAGCCCACTTCCGGGTTTTATGCTATTCTGACAGCCGCGTTAGGTCACGTGACCGCGTGATGTAAAGATGCACGCAAGGACAGCTTAGACGACGAATAAATAAATAAATAGAAAGGATATTTAATGGGGTTTTGTCACCCGGGTTACATCCTCCCCCCTTTAGATCATGCAACTCCTGATGCATGCTAAACGTCACAAACATCCGATTTCAAAAGGTTGTTTGCTGCATAGGTAGTGAACGCTTCGTCATAGGCATTGACTAAACCATGAAATAGCGTCTGAACAACTGAAATGAGAGGATTACCTAACGCCGCATATTGAAGGCGATTAGGAGGTTGACGCCGACGACTAGGACGACTGATCACAGGCGTGGTTTCAACGACACTATCAGGCAAATTCGCAGCTTCAGGTGGTAATTCTGTCGGACCGAGCAACGGCTCGGTTTGGCAGGGTGATGCCTCTGCCTGGTCAAGGAGCTCTGGTTCCTCTTCTTTTACAGGTAAAGAAGCTTCAGATTCAGCAGAGGACTCTCCATTGGCAGGTAAGTGCACAGTTTCTGAAACAGGATCGACAGGAATGACTGAAGGCCCAGGTGAGGAATACACAGCCGTGGGCAGCGGCTGAGTGCAGTGTTCAGCGGAGGGTTCGACAGCGTGCGAACTCTGGAACTGAAAAGTGGTTGGCGGGATAAGAACTTGAGGTAGATTCCATTCCTCTACCTCCAAGTCTTTAGATTGATCAAGTGTTACTGGCTTCCGGCTCCGGGTTACATGGTGGTGTAACTGGCAATGGATCTGAACCACCACTAGCTGGCAGAAAAGAGCATGGGAGGAGTAGATCTCGGTGGAGCGTACGATTGGGTCTATCTGCCCTGTTCTCAGGCCAAACTGTGTACACCGGCAGGTCCCCGGCACGCTTCACAACGACGTAAACATTGTGCTCCCACTTGTCTTCAATCTTGTGCTTGCCACGCAGCCTGACATTTCGCACAAGACCTCTATCTCCTTCCTCCAGACTCGACGGAGTGACTCGATGATCGATACGAGTTTTATTCCTTCCGCCAGATTTAGCAGCATTCTTCGAAGCAATTTCAAAACTCTCTTCAAGTCTGGACCGCAGGTTCTCAACATATTAGGAATGAGAGGTGGCTTGTCTTCCCCGCACAGGTAAGCCAAAGGCCAGATCTACCGGGAGTCGCGGTGAACGGCCAAACATCAGTTCATACGGCGTAAAACCGGTGACATTGTTTCTCGTGCAGTTGTAAGCGTGCACTAACGGTTTTACATGTTCCTTCCATTTGGCTTTCCTCTTGTTCTCAAGGGTCCCAAACATGCTGAGTAGGGTCCGGTTGAACCTCTCGACTGGGTTTCCCCGAGGATGGTAAGGGGTTGTCCTAGTCTTTACGATCCCAGCGAGTTGGCACAGTTCTTTTATCAATTTAGACTCGAAGTCAGGTCCTTGATCCGTGTGGAGACGTTCAGGTATTCCGTAGCACACGATGAAGTTCTCCCATAGACACTTTGCCACTGTCTTCGCCTTTTGGTTTGCGGTGGGTATGGCTATTGCAAACTTTGTGAAGTGATCGGTGAAAACCAGAATGTCTTTAATATTGCTTTGATCGGGTTTGAGTGACAAGTAGTCCATGCAGAGCAACTCCAAGGGACGACTCGTCTTGATGTTAACGAGTGGTGCAGATCTTTCAGGAAGTGCCTTGCGTCTCACACAACGATTGCAGGTCTTGATCTTCTTCTCCACGTCAGCTGCCATACGAGGCCAGAAAAAACGGGTGCGTACCAGGTCCAAAGTCCGCTCTATGCCCAGGTGACCCATGTCATCATGCAAGCTGGTCAGGACTACGGACTTCAACTCCTCCGGTAACACCAGCTGGAAAGAGACTTGTTCTCCGTCATGCCTCCTCCGGTACAAGATGTCCTCTTGTATTTCAAGACGATTCAGCTCCCTTAGCAACAGCGCAAGGTCCGGGAGTTCGCTCCTTGCAGTTGGGGGAACCTTTTCCCCAGTTGGGGGAACCTTTTCCCTAGTGTCCATCTGGTGAATGACCTCTCTGAGAACTGGATCAGCCTGTTGCTTTTCCTTCAGGTCCAGATGTGACAGGGCGGGAACAACTGGTAGGCCATGATGGTCTTCACTGGCGTAGCAGTCAGGGACTGCTTTGGCTGACAGACTCAGAGACTCACCTGGACTTGTATTCATGTATTACTTACTGTAATGTAATAATACATTTATATTCATGTATTACTTACTGTAATGTAATAATACATTTATATTCATGTATTACTTACTGTAATGTAATAATACATTTATATTCATGTATTACTTACTGTAATGTAATAATACATTTATATTCATGTATTACTTACTGTAATGTAATAATACATTTATATTCATGTATTACTTACTGTAATGTAATAATACATTTATATTCATGTATTACTTACTGTAATGTAATAATACATTTATATTCATGTATTACTTACTGTAATGTAATAATACATTTATATTCATGTATTACTTACTGTAATGTAATAATACATTTATATTCATGTATTACTTACTGTAATGTAATAATACATTTATATTCATGTATTACTTACTGTAATGTAATAATACATTTATATTCATGTATTACTTACTGTAATGTAATAATACATTTATATCCATGTATTACTTACTGTAATGTAATAATACATTTATATTCATGTATTACTTACTGTAATGTAATAATACATTTATATTCATGTATTACTTACTGTAATGTAATAATACATTTATATTCATGTATTACTTACTGTAATGTAATAATACATTTATATTCATGTATTACTTACTGTAATGTAATAATACATTTATATTCATGTATTACTTACTGTAATGTAATAATACATTTATATCCATGTATTACTTACTGTGGGTGATGATGTAATAATACATTTATAAGTGTGTGCATGTACATGCACGTGCACACACAGGGGTAAGTACATAGTAAGTACATGTATATGTGTGTGTGCACGTGCATGTACATGCACGTGCACAATCGATGGAGCAGTAATATGATATTTATGTGTGAAGTATATCATTACAATTATTTACAGTAAGTGTTATGATATTTATGTGTGAAGTATATCATTACAGATATTTACAGTAAGTGTTATGATATTTATGTGTGAAGTATATCATTACAGATATTTACAGTAAGGTCAAAAGGGCAAATAAAGAATTGTTTGTTTTGTATTTGTTTGTCTTTGCTTTAGTTCCAAAAATCAAAAGTTTGAGAGTTTTTTTGCAGACTTTTATGTTGACTGCTCATCTTATACAGGAAGTGCTGCAAGTTCCCTGTTTGCATAATGAGCAGGTGCATCGTGAGCAGGTGCATAATGAGCAGGTGCATCGTGAGCAGAGAACATCACGCATCAACGATGTCATCTCTGCAGGGACTCTCCCACTCACTCTCACACACCATGTTGGTAACACCTCTTCTCTGACCAACACACACACTGAAACACATGTCACTCAGACACCATGTTGGTAACACCTCTTCTCTGACCAACACACACTGAAATACATGTCACTCAGACACCATGTTGGTAACACCTCTTCTCTGACCAACACACACACTGAAATACATGTCACTCAGACACCATGTTGGTAACACCTCTTCTCTGACCAACACACACAATGAAATACATGTCACTCAGACACCATGTTGGTAACACCTCTTCTCTGACCAACACACACACTGAAATACATGTCACTCAGACACCATGTTGGTAACACCTCTTCTCTGACCAACACACACACTGAAACACATGTCACTCAGACACCATGTTGGTAACACCTCTTCTCTGACCAACACACACACTGAAATACATGTCACTCAGACACCATGTTGGTAACACCTCTTCTCTGACCAACACACACACTGAAATACATGTCACTCAGACACCATGTTGGTAACACCTCTTCTCTGACCAACACACACAATGAAATACATGTCACTCAGACACCATGTTGGTAACACCTCTTCTCTGACCAACACACACACTGAAATACATGTCACTCAGACACCATGTTGGTAACACCTCTTCTCTGACCAACACACACACTGAAACACATGTCACTCAGACACCATGTTGGTAACACCTCTTCTCTGACCAACACACACACTGAAATACATGTCACTCAGACACCATGTTGGTAACACCTCTTCTCTGACCAACACACACAATGAAATACATGTCACTCAGACACCATGTTGGTAACACCTCTTCTCTGACCAACACACACACTGAAATACATGTCACTCAGACACCATGTTGGTAACACCTCTTCTCTGACCAACACACACACTGAAACACATGTCACTCAGACACCATGTTGGTAACACCTCTTCTCTGACCAACACACACACTGAAACACATGTCACTCAGACACCATGTTGGTAACACCTCTTCTCTGACCAACACACACACTGAAATACATGTCACTCAGACACCATGTTGGTAACACCTCTTCTCTGACCAACACACACACTGAAACACATGTCACTCAGACACCATGTTGGTAACACCTCTTCTCTGACCAACACACACACTGAAACACATGTCACTCAGACACCATGTTGGTAACACCTCTTCTCTGACCAACACACACACTGAAATACATGTCACTCAGACACCATGTTGGTAACACCTCTTCTCTGACCAACACACACACTGAAATACATGTCACTCAGACACCATGTTGGTAACACCTCTTCTCTGACCAACACACACACTGAAATACATGTCACTCAGACACCATGTTGGTAACACCTCTTCTCTGACCAACACACACATTGAAATACATGTCACTCAGACACCATGTTGGTAACACCTCTTCTCTGACCAACACACACTGAAACACATGTCACTCAGACACCATGTTGGTAACACCTCTTCTCTGACCAACACACACACTGAAATACATGTCACTCAGACACCATGTTGGTAACACCTCTTCTCTGACCAACACACACACTGAAATACATGTCACTCAGACACCATGTTGGTAACACCTCTTCTCTGACCAACACACACACTGAAATACATGTCACTCAGACACCATGTTGGTAACACCTCTTCTCTGACCAACACACACACTGAAATACATGTCACTCAGACACCATGTTGGTAACACCTCTTCTCTGACCAACACACACAATGAAATACATGTCACTCAGACACCATGTTGGTAACACCTCTTCTCTGACCAACACACACACTGAAATACATGTCACTCAGACACCATGTTGGTAACACCTCTTCTCTGAGCAAGACAAGGACTGAAATACATGTCACTCAGACACCATGTTGGTAACACCTCTTCTCTGACCAACACACACACTGAAATACATGTCACTCAGACACCATGTTGGTAACACCTCTTCTCTGACCAACACACACACTGAAATACATGTCACTCAGACACCATGTTGGTAACACCTCTTCTCTGACCAACACACACACTGAAACACATGTCACTCAGACACCATGTTGGTAACACCTCTTCTCTGAGCAAGACAAGGACTGAAATACATGTCACTCAGACACCATGTTGGTAACACCTCTTCTCTGACCAACACACACACTGAAACTCATGTCACTCAGACACCATGTTGGTAACACCTCTTCTCTGAGCAAGACACACACTGAAATACAAACATGAAGTCACCTTCTTCTCCTTCTTCTCCTTCTTCTTCTTCTTCTTCTTCTTCTTCTGACATTTGACTCTCCTGATCTTGACGTAAGAACAACGCTTGAATTGTTGGATGTTCTATCTGCTGGTGGTGAAGAGTACATTACCACTCTGTCTGCTGGTGGTGAAGAGTACATTACCACCCTGTCTGCTGGTGGTGAAGAGTACATTACCACTCTGTCTGCTGGTGGTGAAGAGTACATTACCACCCTGTCTGCTGGTGGTGAAGAGCACATTACCACCCTGTCTGCTGGTGGTGAAGAGTACATTACCACCCTGTCTGCTGGTGGTAAAGAGTACATTACCACCCTGTCTGCTGGTGGTGAAGAGTACATTACCACCCTGTCTGCTGGTGGTGAAGAGTACATTACCACCCTGTCTGCTGGTGGTGAAGAGCACATTACCACCCTGTCTGCTGGTGGTGAAGAGTACATTACCACCCTGTCTGCTGGTGGTAAAGAGTACATTACCACCCTGTCTGCTGGTGGTGAAGAGTACATTACCACCCTGTCTGCTGGTGGTGAAGAGTACATTACCACCCTGTCTGCTGGTGGTGAAGAGTACATTACCACCCTGTCTGCTGGTGGTGAAGAGCACATTACCACCCTGTCTGCTGGTGGTGAAGAGTACATTACCACCCTGTCTGCTGGTGGTGAAGAGTACATTACCACTCTGTCTGCTGGTGGTGAAGAGTACATTACCACCCTGTCTGCTGGTGGTGAAGAGCACATTACCACTCTGTCTGCTGGTGGTGAAGAGTACATTACCACCCTGTCTCGCTGGTGGTGAAGAGTACATTACCACTCTGTCTGCTGGTGGTGAAGAGTACATTACCACCCTGTCTGCTGGTGGTGAAGAGTACATTACCACCCTGTCTGCTGGTGGTGAAGAGTACATTACCACCCTGTCTGCTGGTGGTGAAGAGTACATTACCACCCTGTCTGCTGGTGGTGAAGAGTGCATTACATCTTTCTATTGTATTCTATTACCACCCTGTGACTAAAATGTAGGACGGGCTTTTTTTGTATTTATTTATTTATTTGAGTTTGTTTTTTTTGGTTTGTGTTTTTGTTTGTCAGTACCTGTGTCAGGATTTACCTGTGTCATGATTTACCTGTGTCAGGATTTACCTGTGTCAGGATTTACCTGTGTCAGGATTTCCCTATCAAATGAATAAATCAATCCCATAAAAGAAAGAAGTTCTGGCAAACGGATGGAATGTGAGCGGCGGCACGTGTGCCAGCAGGTTTTTGTGTGAATGAGTGAATGTTGGTGCAAACAATGGCAGGAATGAGGCGTGAGTGCAGCACTCGTTGAGGCGTGAGTGCAGCGCTCGGCTCGTTGAGGCGTGAGTGCAGCGCTCGTTCAATCTTCCTTCCTGCTTTTCACAGCACAGACAAACAAGACTGGACTTGTGAAGTCAGCTGAGCGTTGAGGGTCAAGCTAGTCTTTGGCCAGGGTCAAGACAAAGACAGGCTTGGGGGAGGAGCTCACATGGTCTTGACCCATGAAGCCCCGCCCCATCTTTTGCATAAAGGTGTGTGTCAGTGTAGGACAACGCTGGGAGTCAAGAGAATAAAACAAACGCTCTTGCAGGGACGTATCAATATTTCAAAAATACAAGGCAAACAAATCCAAAAACTAATCTTAACTTCTTCACAAAATTGCGTCTTTTATTTTTGTAAGCTAACTCTGCTATTTCCTGTGTTTTTTTCAGCTTTGCCAACATGTTCTTCCTCCCAACGTCTGAAACACGGTTGACCATTTCTTCCATCCCAAAGGAGAATACCAATGTTATTTCTAGTTTGTTGTGGAGTAAAAGTGCAAAGTTTCTACTATTTTTCAAATCCAATTCTCTCATCTTGTTGTAATTACTACAAAGTAAAAGTACTGTCCTAGTATCATTAAGAAAATGCACATTCAAGTTTCTCTTTTATTAAACACGCCAAATGTTTAATCTGCGGCATTATTACATGATTATACATCATTTCTAAACATCACCTTCCTTTTCAAATGAAGTTATAGTCTTGGATTTGTTAATGAACTACTTAATTAATGAACTACTGCTACTCAGCATTTCATTCATTCAGAAGATGCCTTTAAAAAAATAAAATGTTCTTGTATTTAAAATGACTTTCTTGAAGACATTACAGCACTACAAAACATTGATTGTCTTATAGTCAAAAAATAAAGTGTGTAGTTGTTTTTTTATTGAGAATGGACAACATGCTGCGTGTACCAAAATAAATCTGAGCTAAAAAAGTCATTCGTTCATCTATTCAACCATTCATTCAACATTAAAAGTCAGTCAATGATTCAAAGGACAGAAAAAAAGACTTAATGCATCGTACATTAAAAAGTCATTCATTCATGTATTGGTTCATTCCTAGGACAGTAAAAAAGTCATGTGTTCATAGAACACCAAAAACTTCATGCATTCATTCATAGGACATTGTAAGACATGTCAGTGTTGACTTTGTAACAATTCTCTTCTCGCTGGACGCAGTAGGAAGAGTCTGTGTTGGGGTAGTAAGACGAGTAGTGAGGAAGGCAGGAAGTGGTGTGAGGAAGGCAGGAAGTGGTGTGAGGAAGGCAGGAAGTGGTGTGAGGAAGGCAGGAAGTGGTGTGAGGAAGGCAGGAAGTGGTATTAGGAAGGTAGGAAGTGTTGTGAGGAAGACAGGAAGTGTTGTGAGGAAGACAGGAAGTGTTGTGGGGAAGACAGGAAGTGTTGTGGGGAAGACAGGAAGTGTCACAAGGAAGGCAGGAAGTGTGGTGAAGGTCAGGCTGCTCTGACGTAAAGCCGCTGTAGTTGTTGTCCATCCTTGGAGGAGAGTCGTAGCAGGAAGAAGGGGAAGAGGACGACAAAGAATCTGCTGGGCTGCTGAGCTTCAGTGACTCTGGTGAGGCGCATGAAGCCTAAAACAAAATGAAACTTACTTTTTCATTCTCTTTAAAAACACTGATAATACACTAAAAATACAATATATATATATATACACACACACACATATATATACACACACACACACACACACACACATATATATATATATTTATATATGTATACAGTATATATATATATATATATATGTGTGTGTGTGTGTGTGTGTGTGTGTGTGTGTGTGTGTGTATAATGAAATTATACAATAAACATAGTGTAACATGTAGATACAGTATCAAATGTATATATATATATATATATATATATATATATATATATATATATATATATATACATATATATATATATATATATATATATACATATATGTATATATGTATATATAATGATATTATACAATAAACATACTGTGTAAAATGTAGATACAGTATCAAATGTATATATATATATATATATATATATATGTATATATATACACATATATATATATATATATATATATATATATATATATATATATATATATATATATATATATATATATATATATATATATATATATATATATATATATATATATAAACATACTGTGTAAAATGTAGATACAGTACTAAATGTAAATATATACTGTATGTATGTATACATAATGATATACTGTGTAAAAGTAAAGTATCATATAGAACTGGTGTACTCATGAACTACATGTGTTTTTCATCAAGAATGACATTTAAAGTACATACAAGTAAAAATATATATTTAAGGACAAATAATAATCACAATTGTTATCAAGAAAGTAGTCATACAAAGTACTGTTCATGTTTGTTAGTTGTGGTGCATCTTAGTACTAGTAAGAATCAGTACTGTAAAGTAATGAGTAATATTTGTTTCAACCTACCATCTCATGGACTAAGTCGTCATGGTCGGCGGCGAGGCTCCATGGCGGGAAAGCAGGCAGGCAGGTGTCGTTGTTGTTGTAGTAGTTGTAGTAGTAGTTGTTGTAGTAGTAGTTATTGTTGTTGTTGTTGAACATCACCACGTCTGCAAAAGGCTGCTGGCTGATGCTGGCATTGTCCAAGCAGGAGGAGGCGGGACTCCGCAGGTGGGCTGCAGCGCCACAAGGGGCGGGGGGGTTCATGGGGGGGGCTTCCATAGCAACATCTGAATGAACATCAATAATCATCAATATATGGCAATAGTATATCCAAATATCAACATCTGAATGAACAACATCAATAATCATCCTTTTGTACATCAATATATGTGAATATTATATCCAAATATCAACATCTGAATGAACATCAATAATCATCAATATATGGCAATATTATATCCAAATATCAACATCTGAATGAACTTCAATAATCATCAATATATGTGAATATTATATCCAAATATCAACATCTGAATGAACATCAATAATCATCAATATATGGCAATATTATATCCAAATATCAACATCTGAATGAACAACATCAATAATCATCCTTTTGTACATCAATATATGTGAATATTGCATCCAAATATCAACATCTGAATGAACATCAATAATCATCAATATATGGCAATATTATATCCAAATATCAACATCTGAATGAACAACATCAATAATCATCAATATATGGCAATATTATATCCAAATATCAACATCTGAATGAACAACATCAATAATCATCCTTTTGTACATCAATATATGTGAATATTGCATCCAAATATCAACATCTGGGGCAGCAGTGCAATCAGAGTCCAGATGTCCCTTTCCAAGGTGACTTGTTCCAGCTCCTCCTGAGGCCTTCCCAGTCTCTCCAACCCATCATGGGTCCTTCTTGTGGCCTCCATGAATTGATTTACGTGGACCCCGACTTAAACAAGTGGAAAAACTTATTGGGGTGTTACCATTTAGTGGTCAATTGTACGGAATATGTAGTGAACTGTGCAATCTACTAATAAAAGTTTCAATCAATCAATCAATCAATCCTACCGCTGGCACCTGCCCTGAACTCCTCCTGAGGTCTTCCCAGTCTCTCCAACCTATCTTGGTCCTTCTCGTGGCCTCCTACCGCTGGCACCTGCCCTGAATTGTTCCCGTGGGCATCCTGACCACAAGCAGCCATTTTACGCTTCCCCAATGACAGACTTTCTCACCCTATTTCTATGAAACTCCTTTTGTCCGTTTGTACCCGCCATCTTGTTGTTTGGGTGCCATGACCATACATGAGGACAGGAACATGGTTTGCTTAGCTATTGAGAACTTTGCCTTACAGCCCACAGCTCCTCCTTCACCGCGGGGGATCGATACAGGGTCCGCACCACTGCAGACACCTTACTGATTTCACCATTCACTCCAACCTCACTCGTGAACAAGTGAAGTGAAGTGAAGTATATTTATATAGCGCTTTTCTCTAGTGACTCAAAGCGCTTTACATAGTGAAAGCCAATATCTAAGTTACATTTAAAGCAGTGTGGGTGGCACTGGGAGCAGGTGGGTAAAGTGTCTTGCCCAAGGACACAACGGCAGGGACTAGGATGGCGGAAGCGGGGATCGAACCTGGAACCCTCAAGTTGCTGGCACGGCCACTCTACCAACCGAGCTATACCGCCCCAACCGAGCTATACCGCTGTACAAGACCTTGAGGCACTTAAAATACTCCACTTAGGGCAGGATTTCCTCCCCAACCCGAACATGTTACTCCACCCTTTTACAAGCAAGAACCATGGACATGGAGGCGCTGGTTCTCATCCCAGTCGCTTTACACTGAACTGCGATCGATCCAGTGAGAGAGTTCAGGATCCTAGACAGATGAAGGCAGCAGGACCATCAGAAAAAACAGAGACCTAATCCTGCAGCCACAAAAGTGGATCCCTTCAGCTGCCCAAATGTACCTAGAAATTCTGTCCACAAAAGTTCAGAACAGAATTGTTGACCATGGGCAGCCCTGGCGGAGTCCAACCCTTACTGGAAACAGGTCGGATTTCATGCTGACAATGCAGGCCAAGCTCTGACACCAATCACACACTGCCACAATCAGGCTGTCCGATACCCCATATTTCTGGAGCACACCCTACAGGACTTCTTGAGGGACACGGTCGAATGCCTTCTCCAAGTATACTTAACACATGGAGGATTGTTGGGCAAACTCCCATGCAACGTCAAGGACCCTGCCGAGAGTATAAGGCTGGTCCACAGTTCCACAAATAGGAGGAAAGCCACACTGCTCCTCCTGGATCTGAGGTTTTGCGTAACTTCCTCTCCGGTACACCTGAACAGACAGTAAGGCTGAGGGGTGTGATCCAACAGTAGCTGAGCCAAACGGTGGGCTCTGAGAACACCGCTATGACAGGCAGCAACCACCCTGCGGCCCCAGCTGCGATCGGACGCCTCGACAAAAGAGGCACAGAACATGGTCCACGCATAGTCCAATGCCTCCCTCGGGACGTGTTCAAAGCTTTTCCAGCGGTGGGAATTGAATCGCTTTCTGACGGGAGACTGCCAGACATTACCAGCAGACGCTCACAATGCGTTTGGGCCTGCCAGGTCCTCCCCCACCATTGGAGCCAACAGAGTGGTGATCGGTTGAAAGCTCCGCCCCACTCTTGACCCAAGTTTCCAAGACATTTGACCTCAAATCTGATGAGACAACCACAAAGTCGATCATGGAACTGCGGTCCAGGGTGTCCTGGTGCCATGTGCCCTTATGTTTGAACATGGTGTTTGTTCTAGACAATATGTGACCAGCACAAAAGTCCAGTCACACAATATCACTTGGGTTCAGCTACCTGCGGAGGTTCCTCCCAGTCACACCTCTCCAGGTCTCACTGGAGTTGCCAACATGAGCGTTGAAGTCCACCGCAGAACAAGGGAATCATCTGGGGTAGCAGACTCCAGTACTCCCTTTAGGGATCTCAAAAAGGGCAGGTAGTCTGAACTACTGTTTGGCGCATCAGCACAAACAAGTCAGGACCCGTCGCCCCACTCAGAAGCTCTCCAATAATTCTTGTCTAAAAGGCAGCATACACGCTCTGGGTCGGGGTTAACAAGTATTGCCAGAACCCAGGCCCTCTCCAGAGGACTGGTTCCAGAGCCCTTGCTGTGCAACGAAGTGAGTCTGACTAAAATTCTGGCGGTACGGTATTGTTGTGGTATTGTTCAAAAAACAAGATGTCGGTAAAAACGTCAGGGTGTAAAATAACCTGTCATGCATGTTAAGAATAAACACATTTATTGTAATTGAACATTAATATCATGTTCCAATCATATTCATTATAGCAAGCAAGTATTTCAAGTAGTATATGAAAAACATATGTCAAGTTCAGGAACATCCAGTGTTTCAAGTAATTACTGTATATATTATATAGTCTTATGTGTAATATATGTCAGATACTGTATATATTATATAGTCTTATGTGTAATATATGTCAGATACTGTATATAATATATAGTCTTATGTGTAATATATGTCAGATACTGTATATAATATATAGTCTTATGTGTAATATATGTCAGATACTGTATATATTATATAGTCTTATGTGTAATAAATGTCAGATACTGTATATAATATATAGTCTTATGTGTAATATATGTCAGATACTGTATATATTATATAGTCTTATGTGTAATATATGTCAGATACTGTATATATTATACAGTCTTATGTGTAATAAATGTCAGATACTGTATATAATATATAGTCTTATGTGTAATATATGTCAGATACTGTATATATTATATAGTCTTATGTGTAATATATGTCAGATACTGTATATATTATACAGTCTTATGTGTAATAAATGTCAGATACTGTATATAATATATAGTCTTATGTGTAATATATGTCAGATACTGTATATATTATATAGTCTTATGTGTAATATATGTCAGATACTGTATATATTATACAGTCTTATGTGTAATAAATGTCAGATACTGTATATAATATATAGTCTTATGTGTAATATATGTCAGATACTGTATATATTATATAGTCTTATGTGTAATATATGTCAGATACTGTATATATTATACAGTCTTATGTGTAATAAATGTCAGATACTGTATATAATATATAGTCTTATGTGTAATATATGTCAGATACTGTATATATTATATAGTCTTATGTGTAATATATGTCAGATACTGTATATATTATACAGTCTTATGTGTAATAAATGTCAGATACTGTATATAATATATAGTCTTATGTGTAATATATGTCAGATACTGTATATATTATATAGTCTTATGTGTAATATATGTCAGATACTGTATATATTATACAGTCTTATGTGTAATAAATGTCAGATACTGTATATAATATATAGTCTTATGTGACACCGAGGATGTCGTTGTGGCTTGTACAGCCCTTTGAGACACTTGTGATTTAGGGCTATATAAATAAACATTGATTGATTGATTGATGTGTAATATATGTCAGATACTGTATATATTATATAGTCTTATGTGTAATATATGTCAGATACTGTATATATTATACAGTCTTATGTGTAATATACATGAGAACCTTTGACTTCAGTGTCTTTAAAGTGACAGTGTAAACAGCCAGTGTAGCAAATTAATAAAAATAATAATAATGATAATGATAATGATAATGATAATAATAATAATGATAATTATAATGATAATAATAATAATGCAAATAATGATGATAATATTAACATTAATAATAATAATAATAAAAAAAATAATAACACATATATTAACAATGATAACGATAATAATAATAATAATGATAATGATAATGATAATAATAATAATAATAATACATAAAAATAATAATACATAATGATATTAATAATAATAATAATAATCATAATCATAATCATAATAATAACCATAATATGATCAATAAAAAATAATAGTAAAAATAATAATAATAACGATGATAATAATAATAACAGTAATAATAATAATGATAAAAAACATAATAATAATAATAATAATAATAATAATGATGATGATACTAATAATACAATAATAATAATAATAATACAAATGATAATATGAATAATTATAATATGATAATAATGCTAATAATAATAATGATGATGATAATAACAATTATAATAATAATGATAATAATAATAATAATTATTATTATTATTATAAAAAATAATAGTAATAATAATAATCTTGATGATGATACTACTACTACTACTACTACTAATAATAATAATACAAATGATAATAATAATAATAAAAATAATAAAAATGATAATAATGATGATAGTTATAATAATAATAATTACAATGATGATAGTTATAATAATAATAATTACTATTATTGTCTCCTCTCTGAGCTGCCACCTTACCGTGGTAGAGGAGTTTGCGTGTCCCAATGATCCTAGGAGCTATGTTGTCCGGGGGCTTCCATGCCCCCTGGTAGGGTTTCCCAAGACAAACAGGTCCTAGGTGAGGGATCAGACAAAGAGCAGCTCGAAGACTTCTATGGGAATGCATCAACAAGGACTCAGATTTCCCTCGCCCGGACGCGGGTCACCGGGGCCCCCCTCTGGAGCCAGGCCCGGAGTTGGGCCACGATGGCGAGCGCCTGGTGACTGGGCCTGTCCCCATGGGGCCCGGCCGGGCACAGCCCGAAGAGGCAACGTGGGTCCCCCCTCCAATGGGTTCACCACTCATGGGAGGGGCCATAAAGGTCGGGTGCATTGTGAGCTGGGCGGAAGCCGAAGGCAGGGCACTTGGCGGTCCGATCCTCGGCTACATAAGCTAGCTCTCGGGACGTGGAATGTCACCTCGCTGGGGGGGAAGGAGCCTGAGCTAGTGCGCGAGGTAGAGAAGTTCCGGCTGGATATAGTCTGACTCACCTCGATGCACAGCAAGAGCTCTGGAACCAGTTCTCTCGAGAGGGGCTGGACTCTCTTCCACACTGGCGTTGCACGCAGTGAGAGGCGACGAGCTGGGGTAGCAATTCTTGTTGTCCCCCGGCTCAAAGCCTGCACGTTGGAGTTCAACCCAGTGGACGAGAGGGTAGCCTCCCTCCGCCTTCCGGTGGGGGGACGGGTCCTGACTGTTGTTTGTGCTTATGCACCAAACAGCAGTTCAGAGTACCCACCCTTTTTGGATACACTCGAGGGAGTAAAGGAAAGTGCTCCCCCGGGTGATTCCCTTGTCCTGCTGGGGGACTTCAACGCTCACGTTGGCAACAACAGTGAAACCTGGAGAGGCGTGATTGGGAAGAATGTCCGCCCGGATCTGAACCCGAGTGGTGTTTTGTTATTGGACTTTTGTGCTTGTCACAGATTGTCCATAACAAACACCATGTTCAAACATAAGGGTGTCCATATGTGCACTTGGCACCAGGACACCCTAGGCCGCAGTTCCATGATCGACTTTGTAGTTGTGTCATCGGATTTGCGGCCTCATGTTTTGGACACTCGGGTGAAGAGAGGAGCGGAGCTTTCTACCGATCACCACCTGGTGGTGAGTTGGCTGCGATGGTGGGGGAGGATGCCGGACAGACCTGGCAGGCCCAAACGCATTGTGAGGGTCTGCTGGGAACGTCTGGCAGAGTCTCCTGTCAGAGAGAGTTTCAATTCCCACCTCCGGAAGAACTTTGAACATGTCACGAGGGAGGTGCTGGACATTGAGTCCGAGTGGACCATGTTCCGCACCTCTGTTGTCGAGGCGGCTGATTGGAGCTGTGGCCGCAAGGTAGTTGGTGCCTGTCGTGACGGTAATCCCAGAACCCGTTGGTGGACACCGGCGGTGAGGGATGCCGTCAAGCTGAAGAAGGAGTCCTATCGGGTTCTTTTGGCTCATAGGACTCCGGAGGCAGCGGACAGGTACCGACAGGCCAAGCGGTGTGCGGCTTCAGCGGTCGCAGAGGCAAAAACTCGGACATGGGAGGAGTTTGGGGAAGCCATGGAAAATGACTTCCGGACGGCTTTGAAGCGATTCTGGACCACCATCCGCCGCCTCAGGAAGGTGAAGCAGTGCACTGTCAACACCGTGTATGGTGCGGATAGTGTTTTGCTGACCTCGACTGCGGATGTTGTGGATCGGTGGAGGGAATACTTCAAAGACCTCCTCAATCCCACCAACACGTCTTCCTATGAGGAAGCAGTGCCTGGGAAATCTGTGGTGGGCTCTCCCATTCCTGGGGCTGAGGTTGTTAAAAAGCTCTTCGGTGTCAAAGCCCTGGGGGTGGATGAGACCCGCCCGGAGTTCCTTAAGGCTCTGGATGCTGTGGGGCTGTCTTGGTTGACAAGACTCTGCAGCATCGCGTGGACATCGGGGGCGGTACCTCTGGATTGGCAGACCGGGGTGGTGGTTCCTCTCTTTAAAAAGGGGGACCGAAGGGTATGTTTCAACTATCGTGGGATCACACTCCTCAGCCTTCCCGGTAAGGTATATTCAGGTGTACTGGAGAGGAGGCTACGCCGGATAGTCGAACCTCGGATTCAGGAGGAACAGTGTGGTTTTCGTCCTGGTCGTGGAAATGTGGACCAGCTCTATACTCTCAGCAGGGTCCTTGAGGGTGCATGGGAGTTTGCCCAACCAGTCTACATGTGCTTTGTGGACTTGGAGAAGGCATTCGACCGTGTCCCTCGGGAAGTCCTGTGGGGAGTGCTCAGAGAGTGTGGGGTATCGGACTGTCTGATTGTGGCGGTCCGCTCCCTGTATGATCAGTGCCAGAGTTTGGTCCGCATTGCCGGCAGTAAGTCGGACACGTTTTCAGTGAGGGTTGGACTCCGCCAAGGCTACACTTTGTCACCGATTATGTACATAGCTTTTATGGACAGAATTTCTAGGCGCAGTCAAGGCGTTGAGGGGATCCGGTTTGGTGGCTGCAGGATTAGGTCTCTGCTTTTTGCAGATGATGTGGTCCTGATGGCTTCATCTGGCCAGGATCTTCAGCTCTCGCTGGATCGGTTCGCAGCCGAGTGTGAAGCGACTGGGATGAGAATCAGCACCTCCAAGTCCGAGTCCATGGTTCTCGCCCGGAAAAGGGTGGAATGCCATCTCCGGGTTGGGGAGGAGACCCTGCCCCAAGTGGAGGAGTTCAAGTACCTCGGAGTCTTGTTCACGAGTGAGGGAAGAGTGGATGGTGAGATCGACAGGCGGATCGGTGCGGCGTCTTCAGTAATGCGGACGCTGTATCGATCCGTTGTGGTGAAGAAGGAGCTGAGCCGGAAGGCAAAGCTCTCAGTTTACCGGTCGATCTACGTTCCCATCCTCACCTATGGTCATGAGCTTTGGGTTATGACCGAAAGGACAAGATCACGGCTACAAGCGGCCCAAATGAGTTTCCTCCGCCGGGTGGCGGGGCTCTCCCTTAGAGATAGGGTGAGAAGCTCTGCCATCAGGGGGGGCTCAAAGTAAAGCTGCTGCTCCTCCACATAGAGAGGAGCCAGGTGAGGTGGTTCGGGCATCTGGTCAGGATGCCACCCGAACGCCTCCCTAGGGAGGTGTTTAGGGCACGTCCAACCGGTAGGAGGCCACGGAGAAGACCCAGGACACGTTGGGTAGACTATGTCTCCCGGCTGGCCTGGGAACGCCTCGGGATTGGAAGAGCTGGACGAAGTGGCTGGGGAGAGGAAAGTCTGGGCTTCCCTGCTTAGGCTGCTGCCCCCGCGACCCGACCTCGGATTAGCGGAAGAAGATGGATGGATGGATGGATACTATTATTGTAATATGATAATAATGATAATAATTAAAATAATAATAATAATAATAATAATTATTATTATTATATTATTATTATTATTGATAATAATTATTATTATTATAATAATAATTGTATTATTATTATTGATAATAATAATAATAATAATAATGTTCAGCTCAGTGTCTTTTAATTTTTAATTTCCTGAGAAGCAGTGGACATGTTTTATTAGTTTGGACAATGTTGATTCTCAGGAGGTTCATAATAATTCATCATATACTACATCAAATATGTCATGTAGTATTTTGTAAAGTATGTTCACCATAGTCGTAACTCTGTGATGTAGTATTTTGTAATGCATGTTGACCATAGTGTGATGTAGTATTTATAAAAGTATGTTGACCATAGTGTGATGTAGTATTTATAAAAGTATGTTGACCATAGTGTGATGTAGTATTTATAAAAGTATGTTGACCATAGTGTGATGTAGTATTTATAAAAGTATGTTGACCATAGTGTGATGTAGTATTTATAAAAGTATGTTGACCATAGTGTGATGTAGTATTTATAAAAGTATGTTGACCATAGTGTGATGTAGTATTTATAAAAGTATGTTGACCATAGTGTGATGTAGTATTTATAAAATTATGTTGACCATAGTGTGATGTAGTATTTATAAAAGTATGTTGACCATACTGTGATGTAGTATTTATAAAAGTATGTTGACCATAG
>NC_084743.1:7339616-7361682 GCF_033978785.1 Entelurus aequoreus
ACACTGCCTTCCGCCCGATTGTAGCTGAGATAGGCTCCAGCGACCCCAAAGGGAATAAGCGGTAGAAAATGGATGGATGGATGGATATCAATACTTCATTACACATGTAGCAATACTTCATTACACAATACTTCATTACACAATACTTCATTACACATGTAGCAATACTTCATTACACATGTAGCAATACTTCATTACACATGTAGCAATACTTCATTACACATGTAGCAATACTTCATTACACATGTAGCAATACTTCATTACACAATACTTCATTACACATGTAGCAATACTTCATTACACAATACTTCATTACACAATACTTCATTACACATGTAGCAATACTTCATTACACATGTAGCAATACTTCATTACACATGTAGCAATACTTCATTACACATGTAGCAATACTTCATTACACATGTAGCAATACTTCATTACACAATACTTCATTACACATGTAGCAATACTTCATTACACAATACTTCATTACACAATACTTCATTACACATGTAGCAATACTTCATTACACATGTAGCAATACTTCATTACACATGTAGTAATACTTAATTACACAATACTTCATTACACAATACTTCATTACACATGTAGCAATACTTCATTACACATGTAGTAATACTTCATTACACATGTAGCAATACTTCATTACACATGTAGCAATACTTCATTACACATGTAGCAATACTTCATTACACATGTAGCAATACTTCATTACACATGTAGCAATACTTCAATACTTGGTTTGTGTTTGAATAATGTTAGTGTAAGTGTAAGATATCCAATCCCACGCGTGTGCAAATGCAAATAAATTGAATTGATGTATTCTTCTTCGGAAGTGCAACTGAAGAGGAATTGTCAATAAAGGGAATAACTTTGAATAAAGGGAATAACTTTGAATAAAAGGTTAACTTTGAATACAGAGGATATTTTTTCGAATAAAAATGATATCTTTTTGACTACAGAGGACATTTAGCAATAAAGCGAACACCTTAAATAAATATAATACTTTCTTTGTAAA
Organism: Entelurus aequoreus; assembly: GCF_033978785.1. Lineage (NCBI taxonomy): Eukaryota > Metazoa > Chordata > Actinopteri > Syngnathiformes > Syngnathidae > Entelurus > Entelurus aequoreus. Next base: position 7,340,656 of record NC_084743.1, read on the forward strand.
GGAGCTCATCAAGAGAAGGATTTGATTGGGAATAACTTTCAATCAAGAGGATGTTTTTGCAATAAAGGACAATACTTTGGAATGAACAGAAAATGTTGATGAATATTTGCTTGGCACATAACTAACATGATGAATATTTGCTTGGCACATAATTAATATCATGAATATTTGCTTGGCACACAACTAAAATGATGAATATTTGCTTGGCACACAACTAATATCATGAATATTTGCTTGGCACATAACTAATATGATGAATATTTGCTTGGCACATAACTAACATGATGAATATTTGCTTGGCACATAATTAATATCATGAATATTTGCTTGGCACACAACTAAAATGATGAATATTTGCTTGGCACATAATTAATATGATGAATATTTGCTTGGCACATAACTAATATGATGAATATTTGCTTGGCACATAATTAATATGATGAATATTTGCTTGGCACATAACTAATATGATGAATATTTGCTTGGCACACAACTAAAATGATGAATATTTGCTTGGCACACAACTAATATGATGAATATTTGCTTGGCACATAACTAATATGATGAATATTTGCTTGGCACATAACTAATATGATGAATATTTGCTTGGCACATAACTAATATGATGAATATTTGCTTGGCACACAACTAATATCATGAATATTTGCTTGGCACATAACTAACATGATGAATATTTGCTTGGCACATAACTAATATGATGAATATTTGCTTGGCACACAACTAACATGATGAGTATTTGCTTGGCACATAATTAATATGATGAATATTTGCTTGGCACATAACTAATATGATGAATATTTGCTTGGCACATAATTAACATGATGAGTATTTGCTTGGCACATAATTAATATGATGAATATTTGCTTGGCACATAACTAATATGATGAATATTTGCTTGGCACACAACTAACATGATGAGTATTTGCTTGGCACATAATTAATATGATGAATATTTGCTTGGCACATAACTAATATGATGAATATTTGCTTGGCACATAATTAACATGATGAGTATTTGCTTGGCACATAACTAATATGATGAATATTTGCTTGGCACACAACTAACATGTAAGTTTGTGTGCATCAGAAGAAAAACTCACCAGCCATGAGGGCGCCGAGGATGACGATGATGAAGAGTTGATGAAGACCTCCTCAACGTCCTCTTGTGCGCAAACAGCAAAAGTCTGCAAAAGTGCGTGAAAAAGCGCGCAGTGTGCCCGCGTGGGAGTGGAGAGCATGCAAGAATATTGTACAAAAGCTGAGAAGATTCAACTTTGAGCTTTTCTTGCTGCCTGCCGACTTTTTAAAAGGCCAAGAACTCAATGATTTGACAATGAATCGATTGCGCGTTACTTTCGATTTGAATATTCAGAAGCAAGCACGTTTTGGGCTCTTTTCAGCAAATATCTGCACTTTACAGCCAAATACACACTTGACTTGAACGCATCACGGCACATGCGCACATTTTCATGCCGCTTAAAAGCCACTTTTATTCATTTTAGCCTCCTTTTGCGATATGACGTCAGTGCAGCCCCTCTCTGATCTGCGCAGCAAAGTTGCACTTTGGGTGCACTTGCACTCTTTGGCTCGGAACCTCAACTGGACCTGCTGTGCACTGCTCAAATATGCACTTTCACGCACTTCTCACTTTTGATTAGTGACAAAAGCCGAGGAAATTGGGACTGGAGTGGGCGTGGCCAATGCAGCGGCCATCTTGGAAGTTGAGGCCTTCCACTTCAACAACTTTTCAGCCGAAAACTCTTCAAAGTTCTTCTTTTTCACCGTTCAGACACTTCTCAATGTCAAATATGATGACATTAATTGCTCTCCAGGAAATATGAAGACATTAATTATCTTTAGTCAAAGAAATATGATGACATTAATTGTCTTGTCCAAAGAAATATGAAGACATTAATTGTCTTTGTTCAAAGAAATATGAAGACATTAATTGTCTTGTTCAAAGAAATATGAAGACATTAATTGTCTTGTCCAAAGAAATATGAAGACATTAATTGTCTTTGTTCAAAGAAATATGAAGACATTAATTGTCTTTGTTCAAAGAAATATGAAGACATTAATTGTCTTTGTCCAAAGAAATATGAAGACATTAATTGTCTTTGTTCAAAGAAATATGAAGACATTAATTGTCTTGTCCAAAGAAATATGAAGACATTAATTGTCTTGTCCAACGAAATATGAAGACATTAATTGTCTTTGTTCAAAGAAATATGATTACATTAATTGTTTCTGTTCAAAGAAATATGAAGACATTAATTGTCTTTGTTCAAAGAAATATGAAGACATTAATTGTCTTGTCCAAAGAAATATGAAGACATTAATTGTCTTTGTTCAAAGAAATATGAATACATTAATTGTCTTTGTTCAAAGAAACATGATTACATTAATTGTTTCTGTCCAAAGAAATATGATGACATTAATTGCCTTTGTTCAAAGAAATATGATGACATTAATTGTTTCTGTCCAAATAAATATGATTACATTAATTGTTTTTGTCAAAGAAATATGATGACATTAATTGCTTTTGTCCAAAAAAATATGATGACATTATTGTCTTTGTTCAAAGAAATATGAATACATTAATTGTCTTCGTCCAAAGAAATATGAAGACATTAATTGCTTTTGTCCAAAGAAATATGATTACATTAATTGTTTCTGTCCAAAGAAATATGAAGACATTAATTGTCTTTGTCCAAAGAAATATGAAGACATTAATTGTCTTGTCCAACGAAATATGAAGACATTAATTGTCTTTGTTCAAAGAAATATGATTACATTAATTGTTTCTGTTCAAAGAAATATGAAGACATTAATTGTCTTGTCCAAAGAAATATGAAGACATTAATTGTCTTTGTTCAAAGAAATATGAAGACATTAATTGTCTTTGTTCAAAGAAATATGAAGACATTAATTGTCTTTGTCCAAAGAAATATGAAGACATTAATTGTCTTTGTTCAAAGAAATATGAAGACATTAATTGTCTTTGTTCAAAGAAATATGAAGACATCAATTGTCTTTGTTCAAACAAATATGAAGACATTAATTGTCTTTGTTCAAAGAAATATGAAGACATTAATTGTCTTTGTCCAAAGAAATATGAAGACATTAATTGTTTCTGTCCAAAGAAATATGGTGTCATTAATTGTCTTTGTTCAAAGAAATATGAAGACATTAATTGTCTTGTCCAAAGAAATATGAAGACATTAATTGTCTTGTCCAAAGAAATATGAAGACATTAATTGTCTTTGTTCAAATAAATATGAAGACATTAATTGTCTTTGTCCAAAGAAATATGAAGACATTAATTGCTTTTGTCCAAAGAAATATGATTACATTAATTGTTTCTGTCCAAAGAAATATGATGACATTAATTGCTTTTGTCCAAATAAATATGATTACATTAATTGTCTTTGTACAAAGAAATATGAAGACATTAATTGTCTTTGTTCAAAGAAATATGAAGACATTAATTGTCTTTGTCCAAAGAAACATGATTACATTAATTGTCTTTGTCCAAAGAAATATGAAGACATTAATTGTCTTTGTTCAAAGAAATATGAAGACATTAATTGTCTTTGTCCAAAGAAATATGATTACTTTAATTGTCTTTGTTCAAAGAAATATGAAGACATTAATTGTCTTTGTTCAAAGAAATATGAAGACATTAATTGTCTTTGTCCAAAGAAATATGAAGACATTAATTGTCTTTGTTCAAAGAAACATGAAGACATTAATTGTCTTTGTTCAAAGAAACATGATTACATTAATTGTTTCTGTCCAAAGAAATATGATGACATTAATTGCCTTTGTTCAAAGAAATATGATGACATTAATTGTTTCTGTCCAAATAAATATGATTACATTAATTGTTTTTGTCAAAGAAATATGATGACATTAATTGCTTTTGTCCAAAAAAATATGATGACATTAATTGTCTTTGTTTAAATAAATATGAAGACATTAATTGTCTTTGTCCAAAGAAATATGAAGACATTAATTGCTTTTGTCCAAAGAAATATGATTACATTAATTGTTTCTGTCCAAAGAAATATGATGACATTAATTGTCTTCTTTCAAAGAAATATGATTACATTAATTGTCTTTGTCCAAAGAAATATGAAGACATTAATTGTCTTTGTCCAAAGAAATATGAAGACATTAATTGTCTTTGTTCAAAGAAATATGAAGACATTAATTGTCTTTGTCCAAAGAAATATGAAGATATTAATTGTCTTTGTTCAAAGAAATATGAATACATTAATTGTCTTTGTTCAAAGAAACATGATTACATTAATTGTTTCTGTCTAAAGAAATATGATGACATTAATTGCCTTTGTTCAAAGAAATATGAAGATATTAATTGTTTCTGTCCAAATAAATATGATTACATTAATTGTTTTTGTCAAAGAAATATGATGACATTAATTGCTTTTGTCCAAAAAAATATGATGACATTAATTGTCTTTGTTCAAATAAATATGAAGACATTAATTGTCTTTGTCCAAAGAAATATGAAGACATTAATTGCTTTTGTCCAAATAAATATGATTACATTAATTGTCTTTGTCCAAAGAAATATGAAGACATTAATTGTCTTTGTCCAAAGAAATATGAAGACATTAATTGTCTTGTCCAAAGAAATATGATGACATTAATTGCCTTTGTTCAAAGAAATATGATGACATTAATTGTTTCTGTCCAAATAAATATGATTACATTAATTGTTTTTGTCAAAGAAAGATGATGACATTAATTGCTTTTGTCCAAAAAAATATGATGACATTAATTGTCTTTGTTCAAATAAATATGAAGACATTAATTGTCTTTGTCCAAAGAAATATGAAGACATTAATTGTCTTTGTCCAAAGAAATATGAAGACATTAATTGTCTTTGTTCAAAGAAATATGAAGACATTAATTGTCTTTGTCCAAAGAAATATGATTACATTAATTGTCTTTGTTCAAAGAAATATGAAGACATTAATTGTCTTTGTCCAAAGAAATATGAAGACATTAATTGTTTCTGTCCAAAGAAATATGATGACATTAATTGTCTTTGTTCAAAGAAATATGAAGACATTGAATGTCTTTGTTCAAAGAAATATGAGGGACGGCGTGGCGAAGTTGGTAGAGTGGCCGTTCCAGCAATGGGAGTGTTGCTGGTTACTGGGGTTCAATCCCCACCTTCTACCATCCTAGTCACGTCCGTTGTGTCCTTGGGCAAGACACTTCACCCTTGCTCCTGATGGCTGCTGGTTAGCGCCTTGCATGGCAGCTCCCGCCATCAGTGTGTGAATGTGTGTGTGAATGGGTGAATGTAGAAATACTCTAGCTGTACAAGTATAACCCATTTATCATTATTTATAAGACATTAATTGTCTTTGTCCAAAGAAATATGAAGCCATTAATTGTCTTTGTCCAAAGAAATATGAAGCCATTAATTGTCTTTGTTCAAAGAAATATGAAGACATTAAGACAAGTTGAGTGCAAGACAAATGATTGATAATACTCGTCAATAATCTCCACTTAAGCAGTCAACATAAGTATTTTAATGTTTGTATTTGTTGAAAAGACTGTTGAACTTCATTTTTCATACAAGACTACATTCTTCTTCTTTGTATTATTATTACATTATTGATAATATTGCCACTAATAGTAGTCAAATAAAACACTTAATATTCTCTATCTTTTTAATCACATTAAGACAATTTATTTGTGATTGATCTCTTTAAACTGTATTTTAACGTGTTCTTATGAAAAGTGTCTTCACATTTGATTACTTTTTATGTGAATTCCTTACATTTTTGAAATCTTTATTTATTATGATTGATTTGATTTTGTCATCTCTGTCTATCATAACATATTTTTATATTGTTTAACTTCTTCATTGTTTATTATGCATTTTCTGTATGTTCTTTAAAACTTCTTTATCTTGTATCATTCATTTTTTATATCATCTTCATATTTTTTATTTATTTTCTTTATATTTTCATCTTCTTCATCTATTATAATATATTTTTTTACATTTTTATCTTCATCAAATATAATGCGTTGTTATGCTTTTATGTCTTTGTGTTCTTTGATACATTTTGTTGATACACTTTAGCAAAATTCAAATGTATTATGGCTTTTTTGTGAGTGCACGTGACGAATAGTCGTCATTTCTTTTCTTAACTCTTGGAGTTCTTTTTCTCATTTTCTTTACCTCATGATCGACCTCTCTGCAGCAGCAATGCAATGTCGCCCCCTGCTGACCAATAAAATAACTGCAATGTCGCCCCCTGCTGACCAATAAAATAACTGCAATGTCGCCCCCTGCTGACCAATAAAAGAACTGCAATTTCGCGCCCTGCTGACCAATAAAAAAGAACTGCGATGTCGCCCCCTGCTGACCAATAAAAGAACTGCAATGTCGCCCCCTGCTGACCAATAAAATAACTGCAATGTCGCCCCCTGCTGACCAATAAAAGAACTGCAATGTTGCCCCTTGCTGAGCAGTAAAAGAACTGCAATGTTGCCCCCTGCTGACCAATAAAAGAACTGCATTGTCTCCCCCTGCTGACCAATAAAAGAACTGCATTGTCTCCCCCTGCTGACCAATAAAAGAACTGCATTGTCTCCCCCTGCTGATCAATAAAAGAACTGCATTGTCTACCCCTGCTGACCAATAAAAGAACTGCAATGTTGCCCCCTGCTGACCAAAAAAAGAACTGCTGCAATGTTGCCCCCTGCTGACCAATAAAATAACTGCAATGTCGCCCCCTGCTGACCAATAAAATAACTGCAATGTTTCCCCCTGCTGACCAATAAAAGAACTGCAATGTCGCCCCCTGCTGACCAATAAAATAACTGCAATGTTGCCCCCTGCTGACCAATAAAATAACTGCAATGTCGCCCCCTGCTGACCCATAAAATAACTGCAATGTCGCCCCCTGCTGACCAATAAAAGAACTGCTGCAATGTTGCTGACCAATAAAGTAACTACAATGTCACCCCCTGCTGACCAACTGAAGAACTTGACGTCATCATTTGAATTATCAAGCAGATTTTCAACTGCACCCCTCCCCCCACATTGCCTCCCCCCACATTGCCTGCCCCCACGTTGCTCCCCCCACATTGGCTCCCCCCACATTGCCTGCCCCCACATTGGCTCCCCCCACATTGGCTCCCCCCACATTGCCTCACTTGATTAGATTCCAAGTCAGTGGTGTTCAGCAAGACCTTCTCTGCTGGCCCACAAATCATCATCATCATCATTAAAGATAAACAAGTGACTAGTGATAAGAAGATGTTTGTGATGTAATGACTAGTGATGGTAGTGACTAGTGATGGAGTGACTAGTGATGGAGTGACTAGTGATGGTAGTGACTAGTGATGGTAGTGACTAGTGATGGAGTGACTAGTGATGGTAGTGACTAGTGATGGAGTGACTAGTGATGGAGTGACTAGTGATGGTAGAGACTAGTGATGGTAGAGACTAGTGATGGTATTGACTAGTGATGGTATTGACTAGTATATCAATGAAATACATATTTATGATGTTTTGGTGTCCTAAGTAGCAAAGAGTAAACATGGTGCATGGACAATGTGCAGCAGGTGGGATTGATGTTCTCAAAAGGATTTATTGGTTGAAGAAACATCTAGCATGTTTACAACATCTACAGTATCATCAGCCTATAAGACTTGTTAAATATTTGGATCTTCCTTAAGGAGGAGACTGAGAGGGATGTTCTTCTTCTGGATGGTGAAAAAAGACTTGTTAAATATTTGGATCTTCCTAGAGGAGGAGACTGAGAGGGATGTTCTTCTTCTGGATGGTGAAAAAAGACTTGTTAAATATTTGGATCTTCCTAGAGGAGGAGACTGAGAGGGATGTTCTTCTTCTGGATGGTGAAAAAAGACTTGTTAAATATTTGGATCTTCCTAGAGGAGGAGACTGAGAGGGATGTTCTTCTTCTGGATGGTGAAAACAAGAATGGTCTTCAAAGTGTGGTCTCCAAGCACTCAGTAAGCTCTTCTGAGTTCATAGGACGACCAGGAGCTTTCATCTTGCTTGTCCCAGGAAGCGTCGGCCTCCTCTGTGGCCATCTTGGAGCCCACGCCGTCCGCCATGTAGGAGCTGCTGGAGGTTAGAAGGTGGTAGTGGTTGTCCTCCAGGGGGTGCAGCGTGTAGGACCCCGGGACCACAGAGGACGTCTGAACTTCTGGAACGCTGATGTTGTCTGGACACAGAGCCTCTGCTGGAGGAACCGCCTCAGGATCCGACTGCTCCCACGAGTCTCTCTGAGGGCAAGAAAGTCAGGTCAACATGGAGGTGTGTTTCCACACACACGCTGGGACCGGTACCAGGTAGAAGTGGGAGGACTCTCCAGCCAAGGGAGGCATCAGTGAAGAAGGCAGGAAGGATCCTCCAGAGGTGGAGAAGGTGCGCTGATCGTTGAAGGTGTCGGGGTAGTAGCTGTCCATGAAGCTCCAGGACTGGTAGCCTGGCTCGGAGAACTGCTTGGTGGATGGACTCAAGTCTGCGTCTGACATGAAGGGACGTCTCATCCCGTAGTAGTTTGGCAAAATATGAGATCCTGACAGTCAATAAAAATATACTTCAATATATTTTCTATTATAACAACATATTTAATATATATTTGATCAAAACAACAATTCGAGTTGTCCTGATACTAATATGTTTTGATACTTTTCAAAATAAAGGTCCTCACTCATATTGTAACATACATTACTTATTGCACTCTAAGAACACTTTTAGAAAAATTGGATTCGAATGTCAAATTCATTAAACTCTTTTCTTGTTGCACTCAAAGAAGAATTTGCAATGTTATATATTACTGTAAAAATATTTTATATATTACTGCATATATATGGTATATTATACTGTATATATATGTATTGTATATATTACTGTGTATATATTGTATACATTACTGTATATTAGATATGGTATATATTAATGTATATATGGTATATATTACTATATATGGATTGTATATATATATATATATATATATATATATATATATATATATATATATATATATATATATAGTATATATTACTGTATATATATGGTGTATATATTACTGTATGTATGGTATATATTACTGTATGTATTATATATATATATATATATATTGAATATATCACTGTATATACAGTATATGTTATACATTACTGTCTGGACCCCGACTTAAACAAGTTGAAAACCTTAATCGGGTGTTACCATTTAGTGGTCAATTGTACAGAATATGTACTTCACTGTGCAAACTACTAATAAAAGTCTCAATCAATCAATCAGTCTATATATATATGGTTTCACAACAAAACAGCACAGGAAATGAGTGTCTCCATGGTGACTTAAACATGGCGGCCTGTGCAAATGGAAGGACACGCCCACTTATAGGACCGTGCACTGTTTGCACTTCAGCTCTGGTTATTTGGATCCATTGGCAGAAACATTCTTTGGACTCACCTGACAGGTGGACTAGAGAAGGTGGACTTAATGGATCCCCCTGGAAAAGAAAACATGACTTGGAATAAAATGTTATTATATTTATCATAATATTATAATTCTTTCTAGTGCCTCAGTTGGAGTCTATCCCAGTTGACTTCCAGCAGAGACACACCCATAAAACACCACACTTTAAAATGAAAACATTTGAATGTTAACATGTCATGTTTTTACACCCTTAAATTAGCAGGCTTTTTATACATCTTTAACACTTTATCTAACATGCGTGTTTTCATTTTTTACATTATATATAATGTGTTTTATTCCAATATGACCTTTTTTATTACACCATACAACTAATAGAACCTTTTAATTCTACATGCATGTTTTTATTAAGGTACATAAATACATTTGGATCATTTATTAGAGTATACAATAAACATAACATGCATGTTTTTTTTTTTAAATTGTACAATTAATAGGACATATTTTTATTAAATTTAAAAAATAACATAAGATGTTTTAATAAATTACATCATTTATATCACATGTTTTATTCAATTATACAATACAATTAATATAACACATTTAATTACACGATACATCTTTTAATTCAGTTATAAAATGAAAATAGTATGTATTTCTTCAATGATACATGACATGTTGATGATTGGTAAAGATGTTGTATCATACAAAGATGTACACAAAGTGTCAGAATGAGAGAGCAAACACAAAAAGTGGACAAGCAGCTCATGACGACAACGCCAAGCAAATTTTGAGGGCAGAATTTGAATGAGATTTGCCATGGAGAAGACTTCCTCTTATGGTTCATGAAAGACTCATGGAGAAGACTTCCTCTTATGGTTCATGAAAGACTCATGGAGAAGACTTCCTCTTATGGTTCATGAAAGACTCATGGAGAAGACTTCCTCTTATGGGTCATGAAAGACTCATGGAGAAGACTTCCTCTTATGGTTCATGAAAGACTCATGGAGAAGACTTCCTCTTATGGTTCATGAAAGACTCATGGAGAAGACTTCCTCTTATGGTTCATGAAAGACTCATGGAGAAGACTTCCTCTTATGGTTCATGAAAGACTCATGGAGAAGACTTCCTCTTATGGTTCATGAAAGACTCATGGAGAAGACTTCCTCTAATGGTTCATGAAAGACTCATGGAGAAGACTTCCTCTTATGGTTCATGAAAGACTCATGGAGAAGACTTCCTCTTATGGTTCATGAAAGAGTCATGGAGAAGACTTCCTCTTATGGGTCATGAAAGAGTCATGGAGAAGACTTCCTCTTATGGGTCATGAAAGACTCATGGAGAAGACTTCCTCTTATGGGTCATGAAAGACTCATGGAGAAGACTTCCTCTTATGGGTCATGAAAGACTCATGGAGAAGACTTCCTCTTATGGTTCATGAAAGACTCATGGAGAAGACTTCCTCTTATGGTTCATGAAAGACTCATGGAGAAGACTTCCTCTTATGGTTCATGAAAGAGTCATGGAGAAGACTTCCTCTTATGGTTCATGAAAGACTCATGGAGAAGACTTCCTCTTATGGTTCATGAAAGAGTCATGGAGAAGACTTCCTCTTATGGTTCATGAAAGACTCATGGAGAAGACTTCCTCTTATGGTTCATGAAAGACTCATGGAGAAGACTTCCTCTTATGGTTCATGAAAGACTCATGGAGAAGACTTCCTCTTATGGTTCATGAAAGACTCATGGAGAAGACTTCCTCTTATGGTTCATGAAAGACTCATGGAGAAGACTTCCTCTTATGGTTCATGAAAGACTCATGGAGAAGACTTCCTCTTATGGTTCATGAAAGACTCATGGAGAAGACTTCCTCTTATGGTTCATGAAAGACTCATGGAGAAGACTTCCTCTTATGGTTCATGAAAGACTCATGGAGAAGACTTCCTCTTATGGGTCATGAAAGACTCATGGAGAAGACTTCCTCTTATGGTTCATGAAAGACTCATGGAGAAAACTTCCTCTTATGGTTCATGAAAGACTCATGGAGAAGACTTCCTCTTATGGTTCATGAAAGACTCATGGAGAAGACTTCCTCTTATGGGTCATGAAAGACTCATGGAGAAGACTTCCTCTTATGGGTCATGAAAGACTCATGGAGAAGACTTCCTCTTATGGTTCATGAAAGACTCATGGAGAAGACTTCCTCTTATGGTTCATGAAAGACTCATGGAGAAGACTTCCTCTTATGGTTCATGAAAGAGTCATGGAGAAGACTTCCTCTTATGGTTCATGAAAGAGTCATGGAGAAGACTTCCTCTTATGGTTCATGAAAGACTCATGGAGAAGACTTCCTCTTATGGTTCATGAAAGACTCATGGAGAAGACTTCCTCTTATGGTTCATGAAAGACTCATGGAGAAGACTTCCTCTTATGGTTCATGAAAGACTCATGGATAAGACTTCCTCTTATGGTTCATGAAAGACTCATGGAGAAGACTTCCTCTTATGGTTCATGAAAGACTCATGGAGAAGACTTCCTCTTATGGTTCATGAAAGACTCATGGAGAAGACTTCCTCTTATGGTTCATGAAAGACTCATGGAGAAGACTTCCTCTTATGGTTCATGAAAGACTCATGGAGAAGACTTCCTCTTATGGTTCATGAAAGACTCATGGAGAAGACTTCCTCTTATGGTTCATGAAAGACTCATGGAGAAGACTTCCTCTTATGGGTCATGAAAGACTCATGGAGAAGACTTCCTCTTATGGTTCATGAAAGACTCATGGAGAAGACTTCCTCTTATGGTTCATGAAAGACTCATGGAGAAGACTTCCTCTTATGGTTCATGAAAGACTCATGGAGAAGACTTCCTCTTATGGGTCATGAAAGACTCATGGAGAAGACTTCCTCTTATGGGTCATGAAAGACTCATGGAGAAGACTTCCTCTTATGGTTCATGAAAGACTCATGGAGAAGACTTCCTCTTATGGTTCATGAAAGACTCATGGAGAAGACTTCCTCTTATGGTTCATGAAAGAGTCATGGAGAAGACTTCCTCTTATGGTTCATGAAAGAGTCATGGAGAAGACTTCCTCTTATGGTTCATGAAAGAGTCATGGAGAAGACTTCCTCTTATGGTTCATGAAAGACTCATGGAGAAGACTTCCTCTTATGGTTCATGAAAGACTCATGGAGAAGACTTCCTCTTATGGTTCATGAAAGACTCATGGAGAAGACTTCCTCTTATGGTTCATGAAAGACTCATGGAGAAGACTTCCTCTTATGGTTCATGAAAGACTCATGGAGAAGACTTCCTCTTATGGTTCATGAAAGACTCATGGAGAAGACTTCCTCTTATGGTTCATGAAAGACTCATGGAGAAGACTTCCTCTTATGGTTCATGAAAGACTCATGGAGAAGACTTCCTCTTATGGTTCATGAAAGACTCATGGAGAAGACTTCCTCTTATGGTTCATGAAAGACTCATGGAGAAGACTTCCTCTTATGGTTCATGAAAGACTCATGGAGAAGACTTCCTCTTATGGTTCATGAAAGACTCATGGAGAAGACTTCCTCTTATGGTTCATGAAAGACTCATGGAGAAGACTTCCTCTTATGGTTCATGAAAGACTCATGGAGAAGACTTCCTCTTATGGGTCATGAAAGACTCATGGAGACGACTTCCTCTTATGGGTCATGAAAAACTCATGGAGACGACTTCCTCTTATGGGTCATGAAAGACTCATGGAGACGACTTCCTCTTATGGGTCATGAAAGACTCATGGAGAAGACTTCCTCTTATGGTTCATGAAAGACTCATGGAGAAGACTTCCTCTTATGGTTCATGAAAGACTCATGGAGAAGACTTCCTCTTATGGTTCATGAAAGACTCATGGAGAAGACTTCCTCTTATGGTTCATGAAAGACTCATGGAGAAGACTTCCTCTTATGGTTCATGAAAGACTCATGGAGAAGACTTCCTCTTATGGTTCATGAAAGAGTCATGGAGAAGACTTCCTCTTATGGTTCATGAAAGACTCATGGAGAAGACTTCCTCTTATGGTTCATGAAAGACTCATGGAGAAGACTTCCTCTTATGGTTCATGAAAGACTCAATGAGAAGACTTCCTCTTATGGTTCATGAAAGACTCATGGAGAAGACTTCCTCTTATGGTTCATGAAAGACTCATGGAGAAGACTTCCTCTTATGGTTCATGAAAGACTCATGGAGAAGACTTCCTCTTATGGTTCATGAAAGACTCATGGAGAAGACTTCCTCTTATGGTTCATGAAAGACTCATGGAGAAGACTTCCTCTTATGGTTCATGAAAGACTCATGGAGAAGACTTCCTCTTATGGTTCATGAAAGACTCATGGAGAAGACTTCCTCTTATGGGTCATGAAAGACTCATGGAGAAGACTTCCTCTTATGGTTCATGAAAGACTCATGGAGAAGACTTCCTCTTATGGTTCATGAAAGACTCATGGAGAAGACTTCCTCTTATGGTTCATGAAAGACTCATGGAGAAGACTTCCTCTTATGGGTCATGAAAGACTCATGGAGAAGACTTCCTCTTATGGGTCATGAAAGACTCATGGAGAAGACTTCCTCTTATGGTTCATGAAAGACTCATGGAGAAGACTTCCTCTTATGGTTCATGAAAGACTCATGGAGAAGACTTCCTCTTATGGTTCATGAAAGAGTCATGGAGAAGACTTCCTCTTATGGTTCATGAAAGAGTCATGGAGAAGACTTCCTCTTATGGTTCATGAAAGACTCATGGAGAACACTTCCTCTTATGGTTCATGAAAGACTCATGGAGAAGACTTCCTCTTATGGTTGATGAAAGACTCATGGAGAAGACTTCCTCTTATGGTTCATGAAAGACTCATGGATAAGACTTCCTCTTATGGTTCATGAAAGACTCATGGAGAAGACTTCCTCTTATGGTTCATGAAAGACTCATGGAGAAGACTTCCTCTTATGGTTCATGAAAGACTCATGGAGAAGACTTCCTCTTATGGTTCATGAAAGACTCATGGAGAAGACTTCCTCTTATGGTTCATGAAAGACTCATGGAGAAGACTTCCTCTTATGGTTCATGAAAGACTCATGGAGAAGACTTCCTCTTATGGTTCATGAAAGACTCATGGAGAAGACTTCCTCTTATGGGTCATGAAAGACTCATGGAGAAGACTTCCTCTTATGGTTCATGAAAGACTCATGGAGAAGACTTCCTCTTATGGTTCATGAAAGACTCATGGAGAAGACTTCCTCTTATGGTTCATGAAAGACTCATGGAGAAGACTTCCTCTTATGGGTCATGAAAGACTCATGGAGAAGACTTCCTCTTATGGGTCATGAAAGACTCATGGAGAAGACTTCCTCTTATGGTTCATGAAAGACTCATGGAGAAGACTTCCTCTTATGGTTCATGAAAGACTCATGGAGAAGACTTCCTCTTATGGTTCATGAAAGAGTCATGGAGAAGACTTCCTCTTATGGTTCATGAAAGAGTCATGGAGAAGACTTCCTCTTATGGTTCATGAAAGAGTCATGGAGAAGACTTCCTCTTATGGTTCATGAAAGACTCATGGAGAAGACTTCCTCTTATGGTTCATGAAAGACTCATGGAGAAGACTTCCTCTTATGGTTCATGAAAGACTCATGGAGAAGACTTCCTCTTATGGTTCATGAAAGACTCATGGAGAAGACTTCCTCTTATGGTTCATGAAAGACTCATGGAGAAGACTTCCTCTTATGGTTCATGAAAGACTCATGGAGAAGACTTCCTCTTATGGTTCATGAAAGACTCATGGAGAAGACTTCCTCTTATGGTTCATGAAAGACTCATGGAGAAGACTTCCTCTTATGGTTCATGAAAGACTCATGGAGAAGACTTCCTCTTATGGTTCATGAAAGACTCATGGAGAAGACTTCCTCTTATGGTTCATGAAAGACTCATGGAGAAGACTTCCTCTTATGGTTCATGAAAGACTCATGGAGAAGACTTCCTCTTATGGGTCATGAAAGACTCATGGAGACGACTTCCTCTTATGGGTCATGAAAAACTCATGGAGACGACTTCCTCTTATGGGTCATGAAAGACTCATGGAGACGACTTCCTCTTATGGGTCATGAAAGACTCATGGAGAAGACTTCCTCTTATGGTTCATGAAAGACTCATGGAGAAGACTTCCTCTTATGGTTCATGAAAGACTCATGGAGAAGACTTCCTCTTATGGTTCATGAAAGACTCATGGAGAAGACTTCCTCTTATGGTTCATGAAAGACTCATGGAGAAGACATCCTCTTATGGTTCATGAAAGACTCATGGAGAAGACTTCCTCTTATGGTTCATGAAAGACTCATGGAGAAGACTTCCTCTTATGGGTCATGAAAGAGTCATGGAGAAGACTTCCTCTTATGGGTCATGAAAGAGTCATGGAGAAGACTTCCTCTTATGGTTCATGAAAGACTCATGGAGAAGACTTCCTCTTATGGTTCATGAAAGACTCATGGAGAAGACTTCTCTTATGGTTCATGAAAGACTCATGGAGAAGACTTCCTCTTATGGTTCATGAAAGACTCATGGAGAAGACTTCCTCTTATGGTTCATGAAAGACTCATGGAGAAGACTTCCTCTTATGGGTCATAAAAGAGTCATGGAGAAGACTTCCTCTTATGGTTCATGAAAGAGTCATGGAGAAGACTTCCTCTTATGGTTCATGAAAGACTCATGGAGAAGACTTCCTCTTATGGGTCATGAAAGAGTCATGGAGAAGACTTCCTCTTATGGTTCATGAAAGAGTCATGGAGAAGACTTCCTCTTATGGTTCATGAAAGACTCATGGAGAAGACTTCCTCTTATGGTTCATGAAAGACTCATGGAGAAGACTTCCTCTTATGGTTCATGAAAGACTCATGGAGAAGACTTCCTCTTATGGTTCATGAAAGACTCATGGAGAAGACTTCCTCTTATGGTTCATGAAAGACTCATGGAGAAGACTTCCTCTTATGGTTCATGAAAGACTCATGGAGAAGACTTCCTCTTATGGTTCATGAAAGACTCATGGAGAAGACTTCCTCTTATGGTTCATGAAAGACTCATGGAGAAGACTTCCTCTTATGGTTCATGAAAGAGTCATGGAGAAGACTTCCTCTTATGGTTCATGAAAGACTCATGGAGAAGACTTCCTCTTATGGTTCATGAAAGACTCATGGAGAAGACTTCCTCTTATGGTTCATGAAAGACTCATGGAGAAGACTTCCTCTTATGGTTCATGAAAGACTCATGGATAAGACTTCCTCTTATGGTTCATGAAAGACTCATGGAGAAGACTTCCTCTTATGGTTCATGAAAGACTCATGGAGAAGACTTCCTCTTATGGTTCATGAAAGACTCATGGAGAAGACTTCCTCTTATGGGTCATGAAAGACTCATGGAGAAGACTTCCTCTTATGGTTCATGAAAGACTCATGGAGAAGACTTCCTCTTATGGTTCATGAAAGACTCATGGAGAAGACTTCCTCTTATGGTTCATGAAAGACTCATGGAGAAGACTTCCTCTTATGGTTCATGAAAGACTCATGGAGAAGACTTCCTCTTATGGTTCATGAAAGACTCATGGAGAAGACTTCCTCTTATGGTTCATGAAAGAGTCATGGAGAAGACTTCCTCTTATGGGTCATGAAAGACTCATGGAGAAGACTTCCTCTTATGGGTCATGAAAGACTCATGGAGAAGACTTCCTCTTATGGGTCATGAAAGACTCATGGAGAAGACTTCCTCTTATGGTTCATGAAAGACTCATGGAGAAGACTTCCTCTTATGGTTCATGAAAGACTCATGGAGAAGACTTCCTCTTATGGTTCATGAAAGAGTCATGGAGAAGACTTCCTCTTATGGTTCATGAAAGAGCTCATGGAGAAGACTTCCTCTTATGGTTCATGAAAGACTCATGGAGAAGACTTCCTCTTATGGTTCATGAAAGACTCATGGAGAAGACTTCCTCTTATGGTTCATGAAAGACTCATGGAGAAGACTTCCTCTTATGGTTCATGAAAGACTCATGGAGAAGACTTCCTCTTATGGTTCATGAAAGACTCATGGAGAAGACTTCCTCTTATGGTTCATGAAAGACTCATGGAGAAGACTTCCTCTTATGGTTCATGAAAGACTCATGGAGAAGACTTCCTCTTATGGTTCATGAAAGACTCATGGAGAAGACTTCCTCTTATGGGTCATGAAAGACTCATGGAGAAGACTTCCTCTTATGGTTCATGAAAGACTCATGGAGAAGACTTCCTCTTATGGTTCATGAAAGACTCATGGAGAAGACTTCCTCTTATGGGTCATGAAAGACTCATGGAGAAGACTTCCTCTTATGGGTCATGAAAGACTCATGGAGAAGACTTCCTCTTATGGTTCATGAAAGACTCATGGAGAAGACTTCCTCTTATGGTTCATGAAAGACTCATGGAGAAGACTTCCTCTTATGGTTCATGAAAGAGTCATGGAGAAGACTTCCTCTTATGGTTCATGAAAGAGTCATGGAGAAGACTTCCTCTTATGGTTCATGAAAGACTCATGGAGAAGACTTCCTCTTATGGTTCATGAAAGACTCATGGAGAAGACTTCCTCTTATGGTTCATGAAAGACTCATGGAGAAGACTTCCTCTTATGGTTCATGAAAGACTCATGGATAAGACTTCCTCTTATGGTTCATGAAAGACTCATGGAGAAGACTTCCTCTTATGGTTCATGAAAGACTCATGGAGAAGACTTCCTCTTATGGTTCATGAAAGACTCATGGAGAAGACTTCCTCTTATGGTTCATGAAAGACTCATGGAGAAGACTTCCTCTTATGGTTCATGAAAGACTCATGGAGAAGACTTCCTCTTATGGTTCATGAAAGACTCATGGAGAAGACTTCCTCTTATGGGTCATGAAAGACTCATGGAGAAGACTTCCTCTTATGGGTCATGAAAGACTCATGGAGAAGACTTCCTCTTATGGTTCATGAAAGACTCATGGAGAAGACTTCCTCTTATGGTTCATGAAAGACTCATGGAGAAGACTTCCTCTTATGGTTCATGAAAGACTCATGGAGAAGACTTCCTCTTATGGGTCATGAAAGACTCATGGAGAAGACTTCCTCTTATGGTCATGAAAGACTCATGGAGAAGACTTCCTCTTATGGTTCATGAAAGACTCATGGAGAAGACTTCCTCTTATGGTTCATGAAAGAGTCATGGAGAAGACTTCCTCTTATGGTTCATGAAAGAGTCATGGAGAAGACTTCCTCTTATGGTTCATGAAAGAGTCATGGAGAAGACTTCCTCTTATGGTTCATGAAAGACTCATGGAGAAGACTTCCTCTTATGGTTCATGAAAGACTCATGGAGAAGACTTCCTCTTATGGTTCATGAAAGACTCATGGAGAAAACTTCCTCTTATGGTTCATGAAAGACTCATGGAGAAGACTTCCTCTTATGGTTCATGAAAGACTCATGGAGAAGACTTCCTCTTATGGTTCATGAAAGACTCATGGAGAAGACTTCCTCTTATGGTTCATGAAAGACTCATGGAGAAGACTTCCTCTTATGGTTCATGAAAGACTCATGGAGAAGACTTCCTCTTATGGGTCATGAAAGACTCATGGAGAAGACTTCCTCTTATGGGTCATGAAAGACTCATGGAGAAGACTTCCTCTTATGGTTCATGAAAGACTCATGGAGAAGACTTCCTCTTATGGTTCATGAAAGACTCATGGAGAAGACTTCCTCTTATGGTTCATGAAAGAGTCATGGAGAAGACTTCCTCTTATGGTTCATGAAAGAGTCATGGAGAAGACTTCCTCTTATGGTTCATGAAAGAGTCATGGAGAAGACTTCCTCTTATGGTTCATGAAAGACTCATGGAGAAGACTTCCTCTTATGGTTCATGAAAGACTCATGGAGAAGACTTCCTCTTATGGTTCATGAAAGACTCATGGAGAAGACTTCCTCTTATGGTTCATGAAAGACTCATGGAGAAGACTTCCTCTTATGGTTCATGAAAGACTCATGGAGAAGACTTCCTCTTATGGTTCATGAAAGACTCATGGAGAAGACTTCCTCTTATGGTTCATGAAAGACTCATGGAGAAGACTTCCTCTTATGGTTCATGAAAGACTCATGGAGAAGACTTCCTCTTATGGTTCATGAAAGACTCATGGAGAAGACTTCCTCTTATGGGTCATGAAAGACTCATGGAGAAGACTTCCTCTTATGGGTCATGAAAGACTCATGGAGAAGACTTCCTCTTATGGTTCATGAAAGACTCATGGAGAAGACTTCCTCTTATGGTTCATGAAAGACTCATGGAGAAGACTTCCTCTTATGGTTCATGAAAGACTCATGGAGAAGACTTCCTCTTATGGTTCATGAAAGACTCATGGAGAAGACTTCCTCTTATGGGTCATGAAAGACTCATGGAGAAGACTTCCTCTTATGGGTCATGAAAAGACTCATGGAGACGACTTCCTCTTATGGGTCATGAAAGACTCATGGAGACGACTTCCTCTTATGGGTCATGAAAGACTCATGGAGAAGACTTCCTCTTATGGTTCATGAAAGACTCATGGAGAAGACTTCCTCTTATGGTTCATGAAAGACTCATGGAGAAGACTTCCTCTTATGGTTCATGAAAGACTCATGGAGAAGACTTCCTCTTATGGTTCATGAAAGACTCATGGAGAAGACTTCCTCTTATGGTTCATGAAAGACTCATGGAGAAGACTTCCTCTTATGGTCATGAAAGACTCATGGAGAAGACTTCCTCTTATGGGTCATGAAAGACTCATGGAGAAGACTTCCTCTTATGGTTCATGAAAGACTCATGGAGAAGACTTCCTCTTATGGTTCATGAAAGACTCATGGAGAAGACTTCCTCTTATGGTTCATGAAAGACTCATGGAGAAGACTTCCTCTTATGGTTCATGAAAGACTCATGGAGAAGACTTCCTCTTATGGTTCATGAAAGACTCATGGAGAAGACTTCCTCTTATGGTTCATGAAAGACTCATGGAGAAGACTTCCTCTTATGGTTCATGAAAGACTCATGGAGAAGACTTCCTCTTATGGGTCATGAAAGACTCATGGAGACGACTTCCTCTTATGGGTCATGAAAACTCATGGAGACGACTTCCTCTTATGGGTCATGAAAGACTCATGGAGACGACTTCCTCTTATGGTCATGAAAGACTCATGGAGAAGACTTCCTCTTATGGTTCATGAAAGACTCATGGAGAAGACTTCCTCTTATGGTTCATGAAAGACTCATGGAGAAGACTTCCTCTTATGGTTCATGAAAGACTCATGGAGAAGACTTCCTCTTATGGTTCATGAAGACTCATGGAGAAGACTTCCTCTTATGGTTCATGAAAGACTCATGAGAAGACTTCCTCTTATGGTTCATGAAAGACTCATGAGAAGACTTCCTCTTATGGGTCATGAAAGAGTCATGGAGAAGACTTCCTCTTATGGGTCATGAAAGAGTC